>NW_024580736.1:8100-14721 GCF_017639235.1 Corvus kubaryi
ATCAGAGTATCCTGTCGTAATTTCATGAAGATATGGGGGGTGGAGTGTTCAATTCGTGAGCAAAAGCACCTGCGCTGAGATAGGCAGATGCTGACGCAGCTGTAATTTCATGAGAAGTTTGGACAGGGAGAGATGAACCAGATGAGGACTTTTGCTCCAAACGGGAAAGGAGAAAACCTCAGTCCGTAGAGATGCTCCCAGAGATAGTCCTAAAGATGAAGATGATGAAGACCCTTTGCTCCCAGGGAAGGAGAAGGGCCTCTGTTTTTGTTTCTGAACGGCTCAACCTTAAAATTGTACCCCAAAAAACTTCAAGAGTGGACCCTCGAAGGCAGTTGCGGGAAAAGCTGCAAGTCGGGGGAAAGGACTCACACGCAGGCAGAGAGACTCCTCTTCCTGAATGGACTGAACAATATTTGGAAGTGGGCGGCTGTCTCGTTGTGATAATGTTTTCATAGCATGAGCAAGAAGAGACTTCTCTTTCTAAATGGACTGAACAAGGTTATTATGGAAGTGGTAAACAGACTAAACATCTCAAGGGTTGTCTTTTCACATTGTCAGTGGGAGAAGGGAGGAAGGTGGGGGGAGGAGGAGAGTTCTGAAGGTGGTATAATTTTTTTTCTTCTTTTAGGTCTGTTAATAAACTTCTTTATATTCTTTCAAGTTTGGTGCCTGTTTTGCATTTCTCCTAATTCTTATCTCACAGCAGATAAACAGTAATGAGTATTTTGGACCAAACCACTACACCTTCAGTTGGAGCTGGAACATACTTTGGGCTAAGAGCCTGAGCACAAGAGGCTGTAGCACCTATTTTGTTCAGCAGTTCCCTATTTCCCTACTCCATACTCCACTGCATTCCAGCATGTGATTTGCTGAGCTGTAGACTGTCCCTGAGTGGTGTGATTGCCTGGAATGCTTGAAAATTTGGCTTCACATCCCTCAGTTTCTTTTCAGCATTTTCTCTGTTCCCCTCGTTGCCTCGCACCAGCCCCTGTTTTACTTCTAGATGGAGAACAAGGTTACAAAATACAACTTCTCTTCCTGTGTACATAGAGGGGTTCTCACCTGTAATAATAAATGCAATAGGTTTCATTCCTTTTGATTCCTCCTGGTATGATGCAAAGAAAGGAAAGGTAGCTGGAACTATGGCTTTTTGGGGTGGCTGTTATACCAGAGCCCTGGATCTGTATTAGGGATATTCGTGTTGTACAGACTGTCTCAGCAGAAAGAGGGAGGAGTGCAATATTAATGTCAGGAGCTCATCCCTGTCTGTGATTTATTAAAAGAAGCCTAGCTTCATGTTTCAGGCCCTGAATTAAATACCTGCAGTTTGGCTGCATGAGTTTGTATCAATGGATCCCACTTCTGTCCAATGTCTGAAGGCCAGGGAACTGCCTTTGTTACCTCTCCTACTGGCACTGCTATAGGAGAAGGAAAGAAATCCAACTAATTTTGAATCATCTAACGTGTCCCTTTTGGATACAGAATTCACTGAGAGCCATAAATACAGTGCGTGGCTTTAATAAAGCACAAACGTGAAGTTTAAACCACACCTGGCATTGATGTTGCTTGGACTGAATGTGTGCACAGCCCAATGTTTCTCCTCATTGTCCCTGTTATGAATTTCTGCCATTCTTCCTCTTCATTCCTGTCTGAACAAAAGCAGACTTTGTGCCACTGAGTTGAGAATGTTATGAATAAGGTATGTAATTCATGCTATTATGTATAAAATTGGAGTGTAATCAGACCCTACAGAGACCGAGTTTCAAAATCCCTTCACCAGCCCGGCTGAGAGAAAAATTTCACAACACAAAGAAGTTCTCTCACAATAAGTGAGGATTCCACCCAGGTGGGGTTAGATCTTATCACCGGGACATTTGCACCATAACGACTTGATTACCACCTTCTGATATCTACATCTCATCTGATAAGGAATCGGAAATTCCCAGAACTAAAAATAACTGTTCCAGGAACCAGAGATGGCCCATTCATCAGCAGAAATGGCCCACTCATCACCCAGGATGGACAATTCATCGGATCCAGGAAAGGCTTTGTGCAGCCCAACTCTGGGACAAGAAAACTTCATGAATATGCTAAAATTAGGAGAAGAATAGAATTAATTTGGACTCTGCCCAAAAAATGTATAAGAAGGGACCAGCCAAAGCAGCATCCGTGAACTTAGGAGGTCTGGTTCGATAGAGATCAGGTCTATGCGTGTTCACCCAGCTCTGACCCCGGGCTCGGAGCTGCTTTTTTCCATCGTGGCTTTTCTTTATAAATTTTGATTGGGCAATTTTGTTTATCTTAAGAACATCCTTCTCAGGCATCAGGAAACTGCCCCATCTCTTTGTTCACCATCTCGAGTGCTTTTCTCACTCAGAGAGGATGGTAACACCACAGGGATTCGTGTACTGACTCTGAGCAGCAAGCTTTGGCCCTGCTGAAGCTGAAGGACCATAAGGCAAGGCAGGAATTTGTTAAGAAGTTCTCACTAATCCCTGGATTTGAAGGAATGATGGAATAAATGGCAAACCTTTTGCTTCAGGCACTGGAGCAGATGATTTTTCTAACAAATAATACTGTTTTGAGTGTTACTGAGCTCATTCACATTGTGAGGGATTTTTTCTTTAAAAAACCATTGATTTCTTTGTACCTTAATAGCACAGCTTTTGAACAGCTGGGTGCTTTTGTGTTCCTTCTCCCGTTTATGATGTCAGTGTGCTTTTTACTGCATATCCAAGAACAGCTTTTAATTTTTCTCATTTTTAGCTTCACTTCCTAGTTTTTAGAGTTAAGTGCATTTTTTATGTTGTAGGTCACCTGTCACATTTCCCTTGGGCAGTATCTGTACACTGCAAGTAATTCAGCCTCTCTCTTTCTGTTCCATCTCATGCTAATGGCTGGGAGATGTTATCTGGGTTAGCCAGGCTAAGGAACATCCTGTTCTTGCTTGATTTTCTTGAGCTGAGAACCTTCTGGCTATCTCACTGCTCCTTGGAGTATTATGTTGCTCTGGGTTCTGCAGATAGTTATCTGAGGTGTGAACTGGCCAGATGAATTGCTGCCCTTTGTAAATGGCTCTGTCTAAATTTCTGTGCTATCTTGGACACCGCTTAAGGTGTTGGGTCCTTCTTGCTTCAGGTGCTGTAAATGGGAAGATGAGAAATTCCTTCCCATCACTGATGAAAGTCCTGGCCAATCTCCGTATCAGGGGAGATCTTAATGTGATGAATTTCCTTTGCTGCAGCATCTGTGCCAGCTTTTCTCCCTTGTGTTTGATCGTTCATAACATACACAGATACATGTTTTACTTAGGGAAAATCTGGGAGCATGGTGTGTTCATACCTACTCGGTAACATATTTTCAGTATATATAACACATGAATGGAAAAGGGGAAGTGCAGCACAATGAGTGTGTTTTGTGTATCTCCTGCAGATGTTGAATCTGGCCATAAGAAGAGACTTCTAAGAAAGTTTTATTAATGAACGTTGCATCATTGCTTTTTTTATGCTTGCAGCTGCTCAGAGGGAAGGAAAGTCCCACGTCTCTCTTACACTTGTTGAAACACAGCATGATTTGTTGGTGTATATAAATTTAAGCTAGCTATTTCTCCTTTGACTTCATTTTGCTTTGTGCCAAGGTCCTCTGGAGTAACTGAAACAAAAGTAAAATGCCTGTTCTGATGGAATGATTGAATAAAATGTAAAAGGATAGCAACAGTCAAATTAGATCCCCTTGCTACTCATTGCCAGGAAGAGCTGGTTCATTAAACCAAAGCAGGATGGAAGTGATGAGCAATGTGCTTGCTTAAAGGATTCCTCTCTTGAGAGGGTGATGGTGTCACCTAGATCCTTGAGATCATCATCTGCTGCTTGCTGACTGCCTCTGAGGAACAAGCCTCAATGTCATCTTACCTGTCTGTGACCCATCGGCCTCGGGAAACAGCTGCTTTCTCTCATGCTGCACTGGTTTGGAAAGGAAGGAAGAGGCAGGAAATTTGTGACTTTCACCTGTGTGAGTGCTTTGGTGGGAACAAGATTGTGTCTTTCTATGTAAGAAAGTGTGTCTCCCTCTTAAAAAGCCTGGTGCTTGTTATCTTTGCTAAGCAATTGCAAAGAACCAATGAAATAGGGAGACAGTGTTGTGGTGGATATTAACTTTTAATGAGCTTACAGAATAGAGCCTCTCATAATTGGAATTCCTTAGCTCTACAGAGATATTGAAAATAAGAATGCAGCGAGGTTGCTATATATGCTAGCAGATGATTTCCAAACACTGAAACCCAAAGGATTTAAAATTTATTCTGCTAAGAAATTGCTTGGGACATGCAACTCTTGGACAGGAACTACATTTCATGCTAAGTAGACATCATCTGGTTATGTTGAAATGTAAAGACTCAATTGGGGTCTTGCTGAAAGCAGTGGTAGAAGTACTGTTGGCTTTGCTAAATGCAGACCTGGGGCAGTGGGAACTATCCTGGTGCTGGGAGACAACAAGGTCTGCATGGAGGCGGGGGTGGGGGAAATCACGGTCAGGGCTTGGCCACAGTATTTTAAGAACTATAAAGGACTTGGAATGGCCTGGGCTTATTCCATTGAGACTTAGGGTCTCTTCTCCGAGCTCCGAGCTGGGTCTGAGCCAGGAGCCGGTGGGCTGGGAGAGACATCGCTGCTGAGGGGCTGAATATTTCCGAAACTAAAGTATCAAGGGACACCTGGAGGTTCCAGCAGTCCCCGCGCACACGTTCGATTCCCTCATTTCAAGCTGAAAGCTCAACTCCACTTGTGACTCTGCTTTGTAGCGAGGAATGGAAACATTCCCCGCAATTCCCGTAGAAAGAGCCCGGGAAGGTTCGTGCTGGGAGAGCTCCCTCGGGGCAGCCCCGGCTCCTGCCCTGCTTGAGTCCCTCTCGAGCCCGCTGTGCTTTCCAGCTGCTTTGCTCCAGCTGCCCCAAATGCCCGTGAATTGCACGGAACTGGAACAGATCCGAGTCCTCGTGGCTTGGGGTATGGGCAGGGAGAGGTCACTCAGGGATCGCCATCACGGCCACAAGAGCCCCGACGTGAACTGGATTTGGGACGGAGCGGATCAGAACAGGAGAGTGAGGAGGAAAATAAACCCTGGTACAGAACCTTCCTCCGACCTCTTTCTCCTTGCCGGAGTTCACTTTATCCCCGGCTCCTCCCTGCTGTGCCCAGCGGGGCAGGGAGAAGGGATGGGAGTCGCGGTCAGTTCGTGCCGCTGCTTCCCCCTCGGGGACAGGAATCCTTCTCTGCTCCGGCGCGGGGTCCCTCCCATGGGGTCAGTCCCTGCTGTGCCCAGCGGGGGGTCCCTCCCATGGGGTCAGTCCCTGCCCTGGCCAGCGGGGGTCCCTCCCATGGGGTCAGAACCTGCCCTGGCCAGCGGGGGGTCCCTCCCATGGGGTCATTCCCTGCTCTGGCCAGCGGGGGGTCCCTCCCATGGGGTCAGTCCCTGCCCTGGCCAGCGGGGGTCCCTCCCATGGGGTCAGTCCCTGCCCTGGCCAGCGGGAGGTCCCTCCCCACCCGTGCGGTCACTCCCCGGCCCGGCCCTGAGGCGCGGGGCAGTCGCGGGGCAGCCGCGCTCCGGCCCCGTCAGAGGCACCGCTGCTTCATGCCGGGCAGGAGCGGCAGAAGGAGCCGGGCGGCGGCGGGGGCTGAATCCCGGCAGCAGCGAGGAGGAAGAAGAGGAAGAAGAGGAAGAAGAGGAAGAAGAGGAAGAAGAGGAAGAAGAGGAAGAAGAGGAAGAAAAGGAAGGGGCCGGGGCCGCCTGCGGTGTCCGATCCCCGGCAGCAGCGGGGAGGCCTCGGGCAGCGGCGGCGGGCGGGGCCCTTTGGAGCCGCCCCGAGGGCTCGGTGCCGCCCCGGGCCCCTGAAGGAGCCGCTCCGCGGGACGGGCGAGCTGGGAACGAGAGAAAACCGCGAGCAAAGAAGAAAATCCGATCAAAGAGCCGCACCGAGGGCCGTCTCCGCCGGCCCCTGGCACTGAAGGAGCTGCACCGAGAGACCGGGGAGGAGCCCGGCGCTGAAAGAGCCGCAGCGGAGGGCGTGCGATGGGAGGTGCGAATGGAGTAAAAGAAGGAGAATGGAATAATAAATTCTAGAAGAAGTGCGCGGGGAGTGGCAGCTGCGCAGCGACCGAAAGAGCTGCAGCGAGGGAGCGTCGGGGCAGCAGCGCGGGGTCTCGGCCGCTCCGTGTCACCGCAAGAGCTGCAGCGAGGGACGGGCGGGGCGCGGCTCGGATCGAGCCCTCCAGCTGCGCGAAGAGCGGCGACCCCGCGGGACCGCGCCGGGGCCGGGCGGCGGCGGCAGCCGGAGCCGGGGAAGCGCCTTCGAGCGGCGGAGACGAGCGGGGTGTTCCCGTCAGCTCCGCTCAGCCCTCGGGCACCGGGGGGTTCCGGGGCTTGTTCCCGTCAGCTCCGCTCAGCCCTCGGGCACCGCCGAGCCCAAAAATCCCGGAAAATCGCTCCCATGCGCTAAAGAACCTTTCCGTGCGCAGCCAGGGGCGCAGAGGGGGGATCCTTACGAAGTCCCCTCCCCTCAGTCCCTCCTGGCACAGCCGGGCATTAGCGCAGCTCCCGGGGCTGTGTCCCGGCACCGGCTGC
>NW_024580737.1:0-11361 GCF_017639235.1 Corvus kubaryi
CACTGCCAGGGATCCAGGGGCAGCCCCAGCTGCTCTGGGAATTCCATCCCAGCCCCTGCCCACCCTCCCAGCCAGCAATTCCCAATTCCCAATCTCCCACCCAGCCCTGCCCTCTGGCACTGGGAAGCCATTCCCTGGCTCCTGGCCCTCCATGCCTTGGCCCCAGTCCCTCTGCAGCTCTCCTGGAGCCCCTTTAGGCCCTGCAAGGGGCTCTCAGCTCTCCCTGGATCCTTCCCTTCTCCAGGGGAACATTCCCAGCTCTCCCAGCCCGGCTCCAGAGCAGAGCAGCTCCAATCCCAAAAGCTCCATGGATTCCACCTCCTTCCTCCCTAAAAACCCAACTCAGCCCGGCCGCAGCCGTTCTGCAGGATCAGGAGGATTCCCAGCCGGAGCAGGGCTGGCCAACAGCTCCACTTGGGCTCCTGGCTCAGGGACACAACGTGCGCCCACCTGCCAGCGATTCCCGGGACACGTGGCTTCCCTGAATCCTCTGCACCAGCTCCGGGATCCGTTCCCTGTGTTTCTCCACGATGGAAATCTTCAGCTGCAGCTCTCTGTCGTCGACGTGCTCCGCGTATTCCTTCAGCCCGATGAATCCCTCGGTTTCTTCCCATTTCTTGATGAAGGAATCGTTAATCACGAGGTTTGCTGGAAGGGAGGATGAGTTGATTTGATATCTTTTCGTTTTTAATGAAAGGTTTAATGAAGATTCTTCCAGCCTGCGTTAAGCTCCCTTTTGTTTTCCGGCTGCCAAAGGAATTTTCCTGGAAGTTCGCCTCACGAAAAATTGGGAATAACATCCATGTAATCAATTATTTGGGGTAAATTGGTGAATTCTTTGTTTTCTCCATAAAAGATTCGTCTGCTGCTGCTGGATTTTAAAGGAGGGATTTTTATCCTGAATTTTTACCCTGAATTTTTATCCTGAATTTTTTTTCCTGAATTTTATTCCTGATTTTTTTTCCTGAATTTTTATCCTGATTTTTTTTTTCCTGAATTTTTATCCTGAACTTTTTTCCTGAATTTTATCCTGATTTTTTTTCCTTATTTTTTTCCTGAATTTTATCCTGAATTCTTTTTTCCTGACTTTTATCCTGAATTTTGGTCCTGAATTCTCTTCCCTGAATTTTTATCCTGATGGTTTTTCCTGAATTTTATCCTGAATTTTTTCCCTGAATTTTTTCTCCTGAATTTTTTCCTGAATTTTTTTCCTGAATTTTTTCCTTAATTTTATCCTGAATTTTTTCCTTAATTTTTTTTCTCCTGAATTTTTTCCTTAATTTTTTTTCCCTGAATTTTATCCTGAATTTTTTTCCCTGAATTTTTTTCTCCTGAATTTTTTTCCTCCTGATTTTTTTCCTTAATTTTTTCCCTGAATTTTATCCAGAATTTTGTTCCTGATTTTTTTCCCTGACTTTTTATCCTGAATTTTATTCCATATTTTAAAGGAAATTTTAAAAAGGGAGCTTTACAACCAAAACAATCCAGGCAAAGCCTAAGATAAATCCAAAATGATCTAAAATTCAAAAACAGAGGGAAAAAATCCCAAATTCTGGGTTTACTCCCACTGAAAAGAAGGAGTCACAGTGGAAAGCTGGGAAAAGGTGCCTGACAATCCCCAAATTTTGGGAATTCTGGAATTAAGCAGCTAAAATAGCCCAGCCTGTTATAAAACCATTAAAAAAAATCACATTTTGGCCAAAAAATGAATGAGGAAATACAAAATTAACCATCAAAAAGGGCTTTAATTTCCAGCAAAACCAAAAAAATCCCAGGAAAAAGAAGGAGAAGGAAATACTCACAGTTCTGCCTGACATCTGCAGGTTGGCTGAGCTTCCAAATGTCATAAATTCTGCTTAGGCCAAATCTTGCCAATCCCTAAAACACAGACAAAATTATTATTATTATTATTATTATTATTATTATTATTATTAAAATAATTCTATTACTAATCATAAATAATAAAGAATCAACAACAATCAAGAAACACATTATTAATAATAATTATAATATTGTCGACATTTAAAAGAATATTATTAATTTTATTATTATTATTAATAATAGTAACAATAGTAATAATTGAGTCTATTGTATTTTCAATTCGATTTATTCCAAACTGCCAAAGATTCTCAGTCCTGAGCAGTTCAAACCCTCCTTGAATTGGAATTTGGCTGGGAAAAGGATGGAGAATTTGAAATATCAGCCTAAAATTCCCTAAATCAGGCTCCAAGCCTGGTGAAATTCCCCAAATCAGGCTCCAAACCTGATAGAATTCCCAAAATCAGGCTCCAAACCTGGTGAAATTCCCCAAATCAGGCTCCAAACCTGATAGAATTCCCAAAATCAGGCTCCAAGCCTGGTGAAATTCCCCAAATCAGGCTCCAAACCTGACAGAATTCCCAAAATCAGGCTCCAAGCCTGGTGAAATTCCCAAAATCAGGCTCCAAGCTCTCCAGCTTCCACCAGTTTTGTTGCCTCTCAAGAGAACATGGAAAATGGTTGTTCTTTCCCTATTTTTCCACCCAGCCTGCAATTCCAGATGATTTTTATTCCCATAATGCAGGAATGCTGTGCCAAAGGCAGCCAGAGCTGCCTGAAATCCTTGGAATTACTTCTTCCAGCCATCCATCCCTCTTTCCCTGCTCCATTCCTCATAAAAACGGGACAAAGAAGCCTAAAAATGGGATGAGGCCTGCTCAGGTTGGAGAGTAACAACTCCAAACAACTTCCAAGACCACAAGAAATTCCTGCTTTTTCCTGGAATGTTCATTTAAATCCTTGGAATTACTTCTTCCACCCATCCATCCCTCTTTCCCTGCTCCATTCCTCATAAAAACAGGACAAAGAAGTTTAAAAATGGGATGAGGCCTGGTCAGGTTGGAGAGTAACAGCTCCAGATATCATCCCTGGGCACAAAAAATTCCTGCTTTTTCCTGGAATGTTCATTTAAATCCTTGGAATTACTTCTTCCACCCATCCATCCCTCTTTCCCTGCTCCACTCCTCATAAAAACGGGACAAAGCAGCCTAAAAATGGGATGAGGCCTGCACAGCTTGGAGAATAAGGGCATCCCTGGGCACAAAAAATTCCTGCTTTTTCCTGGAATGTTCATTTAAATCCTTGGAATTACTTCTTCCACCCATCCATCCCTCTTTCCCTGCTCCACTCCTCATAAAAACGGGACAAAGCAGCCTAAAAATGGGATGAGGCCTGCACAGCTTGGAGAATAAGGGCATCCCTGGGCACAAGAAATTCCTGCTTTTTCCTGGAATGTTGACTGAAATCCTTGGAGCCGGACTGGGAAGCCCTGCTGGCTGCCTCCCCTCACCCCAATGACGTGGATTTTGGCCGGGGGGTCTCTCCCGGTGAATTCCACGGCGTCCTCAAACACGTTCCAGTTGCTCCGGGACAGCACGGCCATCCTCCCGGCGCGGCCTCCCCTCACGTCTCCTGCAGCGGCAATTCCCGGTTATCCGCGGCCATTCCCAGCAAGAATTCCGTCCCAACGCCCCCATCCATCAGGATGATCGATCGATCGATCGATCGATTGATTGACTGCTTCGTTTTTTAATTCTTTATGACTAATAGTCACTGGGAAGTGAATTGGATTAATCAAAGAATTCACTTGTTAAGTATTATTAATTTAATTAAGCCGTTAATTCATGTTTATTAATAATTCCCCTTTCAGGCACGGAAAGATTTTACCTTTGGAACTGGAATTTCACTTTAATTTAAACTTTTTAATGTAAAGGTTCTTCATTTAATGAATTCTTGGCTCATCTTGAGCAGCAGTATTTATTGTTAACATTTATTATCAATACTTATTATCGATTTCGTTTTATAAATTTAATTGTTCAATTTGAAACTTTAATTTCAATTCTTAAGCTAATTTTCTTAGTTTAATTGTTAATATTTATTACTGATAGTCCTTATTAATTTAGTTTTATACAGCTAAAGTTTTTATATTTTAAACCTAAATTTCACTTTCAATTTAATTTTTAAATGTAAAGTTTTAAAATTTAATTAATTCCTGACTAATATTTATCAATAGTATTTATTATTAATATTTATTATCAATATTCAAATTGATTTCATTCCATTATTTAATTTTAAACCTTAATTTTAATTCTTAAGCTAATTTTCTTAATTCAATTGTTAATATTTATTACTAATAGTCCTCATTAATTTAGCTTTATGCATTTAAAGTTTCTACATTTGAAACTTAAATTTCCTTCTAAATTTATTTTTTAATCTTCTTAATTTAATTAATTCCTGACTCATCTTTATCAGCAGTATTTATTAACATTTATTATCAATTTAGTTTAATAAATTTAATGACTGAATCTTAAACTTTAATTTGAACTCTTAAACTTTCTTGATTTGTTAACATGTATTATTAATATTTATCTTTAATATTGTTACTTAGTTTTAAAAATTCAATTGATCTTTTAATCCTAAACTTAAGTTTACATTTTAAAATTAATTTCCTTACTTCAATTAATTGTTAATATGTATTAATATTTATCATTAGCATCATTATTTAGTTACAAATCTAATAATTCTTTTACAGTTTTAGCCTTTAATGTTAACTTTAAATTTCTAAACGAATTCTCTTAATTTATTTACTCTTTATATTTATTATTACTTATTACTATTAAATTTTATTAATTTAATAACATTTTTATAAATATAAACCGAAATTTAATGTTAAATTGACATTTTTAGATTAATTTTCTTAATTTATTTGTTATTAGTTTAATTCATAATATTATTTATTCAGTTTTATAAATTTAACTAATTTGTTTCAAACTTTAAACGTAAATTAAATTTTAAATTTAAATTTCAAACTTAAACTCTGAATTTAATTACTGATCAATATTTATTATTAATATTATTTATTTAATTTCAGAAATTTAGTTCAAGTTTTGACTTTTAAAGTAAATTTAATCATAAAACTGAACTTTTAAATGAAACAGTATCAACGTAACGATTGGTATTTATTAATATTATTAATATTTTAATATTTATTTTATTTTTTCTCTTTTATTATTTTATTGTTTATATTTTATTATTTATTTAATTTTAGGAAATTATTTTTCTATTTTACGATACTTTTATTTTATAGTTTTATATTTCATTTTTCATTTAATATTGACATTTTTATGACTTTAATACTTACATTTGAATGAATTTCATTATTACGTTAATATTTACATTTTTAACGAATTTAATATCTACATTTTTAATTTAATGTTAGAAAATTAATTCAATATTTATTTTCAACCATATTTTAAATTTAAATTAATTTCAAATTAAATTTAAATAATTTTTAAATTAAATTTAAATAAATTTAAAATACATTTTAAATTAAATTAAATTAAATTTAAATACTTTTAAAATTAAATTTAAATTAAATTTAAATAAATTTTAAATGAAATCTAAATGAAATTCAAATTAAAGTTAAATTAAATTAACATTAAAATTAAATACATTTAAATGAAATCTAAATAATTTTAAATAAAATCTAAATAAATTTTAAATAAAATTTAAATAAATTTTAAATAAAATCTAAATAGAATCTAAATAAGATTTAAATAAAATCTAAAGAAATTTTAAGTGAAATCTAAATAAAATCTAAATAAAATTTAAATAAGATCTAAATAAAATTTAAGTAAGATCTAAATAAAATCTAAATAAAATTTAAATATAATCTAAATAGAATCTAAATAAAATTTAAATAAAATTTATTAATTTTAAGTGAAATCTAAATAAAATTTAAATAAAATCGAAATAAAATTTAAATAAGATCTAAATAGAATTTAAATAAGATCTAAATAAAATTTAAATAAAATCGAAATAAAATTTAAATAAGATCGAAATAGAACTTAAGTAAGATCTAAATAAAATCTAAACAAAATTTAAATATAATCTAAATAGAATCTAAATAAAATTTAAATAAAATCTAAATAAAATCTAAATAAAATTCAAACCGTTAAATTGTATCAATTTCATCACCCTTTAATATTTATCATTATCTTATTATTTAGAGTGAGCAAATGAATCCATCCCGATTCAGATCCCAAACCACCCCAATTCTTCGGGAATCTCTCCCCCGTTCCCAATCCCACCTCACCCTTTTGGTTTCCTCCCACCAAGGTTTTATTGCGGATCCCTTTGCACACATCCAGGATCGCGGCTCCCACGTAGGCGATTTCGGGGCCAAAGCGGAAACTCTGCACGGAAAAATCCCGGCATCAGCAGGAAAAGCACAGGGAACTGCTGGAACCTCTCAAAGTATTGCTCTGTATGGAATGACGGCATTCCCACCGAGCTTCTGGACAGCTTTTCTCGTGGAAAAAGCATCAAAATCCCCCCAAATATTCCAGGAAATCCTGGTCGTTCTTAAAATCTTCTGGAAATTTTGCTCTTGGAAAAAGTGCCAAAATCCCACTCAAAATATTCCAGGAAATCCTGGTCATACTTAGACCAAAATCACACAATTCCCACCAACTTTCTCTTGGAAAGAGCACCAAAATCCCCCAAAATATTCCAGGAAATCCTGGTCATTCTTAAATCCAAATTATGCAATTCCCAGCAACCTTCAGGAGAATTTTTCTCCTGGAAAAAGCATCAAAATCCCCCAAAATATTCCAGGAAATCTTGGTCATTCTTAAAATCTTCTGGAAACTTTGCTCTTGCAAAGAGTAACAAATTCCCCTAAAAATATTCCAGGAAATCCTGGTCATTCTTACACCAAAATCACACAATTCCCACCAACTTTCAACACATCCTTTCTCTTGGAAAGAGCAACAAATTCCCCCAAAAGTATTCCTGGAAATCCTGGTCGTCCTTAAATCCAAATGATACAATTCCCACCAACTTCCTGGACAATTTTTCTCTTGGAAAGAGCAACAAATTCCCTAAAAAGTATTCCTAGAAATCCCAGGCATTCTTCAAGTGAAATGATAGGATTCTCATCAATCTTTTGGACAACTTTTTCATGGAAAAAGCACCAAAATCCTTCAAAAATATTCCTAGAAATATTATTCACCCTTAAACCCAAATTATGCCATTCCCACCCATTGTCCATTCCTGGACAATTTTTCTTTTGAAAAGAGCATCAAAATCCCCCTCAAAATATTCCTGGAAATCCTGGTCATTCTTAAAATCTTCTGGAGAACTTTTCTCTTGGAATGAGCACCAAAACCCCTCAAAATATTCCTAGAAATCCTGGCCACGGGCAGGGACACCTCCCACTGTCCCAGGCTGCTCCAAGCCCCAATGTCCAGCCTGGCCTTGGACATTCCAGGGATCCAGGGGCAGCCCCAGCTGCTCTGGGAATTCCATTCCAGCCCCTGCCCACCCTCCCAGCCAGCAATTCCCAATTCCCAATCTCCCATCCAGCCCTGCCCTCTGGCACTGGGAAGCCATTCCCTGGCTCCTGGCCCTCCAGGCCTTGGCCCCAGTCCCTCTGCAGCTCTCCTGGAGCCCCTTTAGGCCCTGGAATGTGCTGGAAGCTCTCCCTGGATCCTTCTCCCCTCCAGGTGAACATTCCCAGCTCTCCCAGCCTGGCTCCAGAGTAGAGGGGCTCCAGCCCTGGGAGCAGCTCCATGGATTCCTCTGGATTTGCTCCAGCAGTTCCAGGTCCTGCTGCTGTTGGATCCCACAGCTGGATCCAGCATTCCAGGTACAATCTCCTCAAAAGAAAGGATCTCCCTGAAACAAGGTCTCTATCCCAGCTCCCACTTTTCCAGCCACGGGATGGGATCACTCTACTAAAGGCCCCCAAGTGCTGGATTCTCCAGCAATCCAGGGAAAAGCAAACCCTGCAGGGTGCCAAACTGCAGGAAGTGTGCCTGTTAAAGCCTTCCCACTGGATTTGGGCTGTATCCATGGAAAACCATGCCCTCACCTGGGTCAGGTAGTACACGTGGGTGTGAGGCAGCGCGTAAAGGGTGTTGACGGCCCCTCGGAAGGTGTAAATCTGCTGGTGAGGGTCTCCCACCAGGATTTTCCCACATTTTTGGGACTGCACAATATCCACGATGGCTGCAGGGAAAAACATGGGATGGTGAGGGAAGAACCTGCTCCAAACTCAGGGCTGACGAAGGAAAAGCTCGGTTGGGATCGTGAGGGAGGAACCTGCTCCAAACCCAAGGGAAAGCTCAGGTAAAATGGTAAAACCTGAGGGGTAAATTTATTGAAATTCCAAGTATTTAAGTTCAGACGCTTCTCCCACATCCCTGAGCACATGGAAATCCCCTCTGGAAGTGGGATTGGAGTTGCAGCTCCTGGAAAAACTCACCTGGAGTGCAATCCTGGGCTTCATCCACAAAAATGGCATCGTACCCTGAGAGCTGGGGCTTGCTGAGCTGCCAAAGCTTCAAATATCCTGAGGGAAAAAATCAGGAATTTCAGGGAGAGGGGAATTCCCTCGGCATAAACCACCAGGATCTTTCAAACAAATCCCTTTCTTCCTTTTTTTTCCGGTTGTTTGGTACCATTTCTGGCCCTACTTCCTGCTTGGAATTTCCAGGACATTTGGAAGGGGTTGCAAAAAAATCTCTGTCTCCCTTTGCAATCTCAAATTTGATGACTCCAAACTTGTTAATGCCCCCAAAAATTCCCAGAAAAAGGTTTTTCCTAGTTATCTCTGGCACTATCCAGAGGAAAGGATGCGCTGGAAGCAACTTCCAACTTTTGGGCCCAAGTTTTAGCCACAAAAAAACCAGAATATCCTGAAAATCTGCACATTTTTGTCCTGGTGGGAAGAAAATTTGTTCATTTAATGGATTTTATAGATGAAAAATTGAGCCAGAGGGATATTCCCTGGTGAGCCAGTGGCAGGAAAAAAGGGATTTTCTCTTTCTGGATGCTCAGCCAGAAGCAGGAAGCATGAATCTGTTGATTTTTCCACTCCAGCCCTTTATCCCAAGGGATTTGCCATCTCTTTTACCATCACAAGTCATCTTGTATCTCTTCTCTGCGTCTCCATCCAGCTTCTTCATGTTGCGCCAAATCTCTTTGGCCTCTTCCACATTGATCTGAATTGGGAAAACACAAGGATTGGGATAAATTAGGGATCAATCCGTAAAATGGAATGGTTTGGGTGGGAAGGGAGCTCAGAGCCCCTCCAGTGCCACCTCCTGCCTGGGCAGGGACACCTCCCACTGTGCCAGGCTGCTCCAGCCCCAGTGTCCAGCCTGGCCTTGGACATTCCAGGGATCCAGGGGCAGCCCCAGCTGCTCTGGGAATTCCATTCCAGCCCCTCCCCACCCTCCCAGCCAGCAATTCCTTCCCCATATTCCATCTATCCCTGCCCTTTGGCAGCAGGAAGCCATTCCCCAAAAAGCCCCAGACACTTTTTTCCCATCCCAAGGAGCTCCTGGGATCCACGAGGATTTGGTGAGGAGGTTGGCTGGAAATATCCCTTAGGGAAAACTGGGATTATCCCTTTTTTCCCAAACAGCATCATCTTCCTCCCAATCTTTGATTCTTCCTCCCAACTTCTTTGGAATGTCGTTTCCAACCTCTGCTTTCTTGCAGAGCTCAGGATTTCCCCCAACCCTTTCTCTGGCTGAAGTTTTCCCCAATCCCAGCCCTTCTTCCCGAATTTCACTGAAACATGGGAAGATCCCTGTGAAACATTTTGGGAGGGGGGGCTGAACATGGATTGTTCAATAAAATCATGGAATGCTTTGGGTGGGAAGAGACCTCAAATGCCATCCAGTGCCACCCCCTGCCATGAGCAGGGACATTTTCCACTATCCCAGGGTGCTCCAAGCCCCATCCAACCTTGGACAATTCCAGAGGCTGCATCCCCTAAACTCACTTGCTTTTCCTGTTGGCTCATAAGCTGCATTCGCCCGTGAGTGTTTTTGAACCACACGGGCGTGTGCTCCTCACAGATCTCCTCATCCGAGGAGGAAAAGAAGTTTTCCAGAGTCTGGGACACGGTTTTCCCTCTCACAAACAGGGATTGCTCCTTACGGTTCCGGAGGAGGAAGCTGATGGAGAAAGCGGACATCTTGGAGAAGTTCAGCTTGCCTTTGTCTTTGTAGCTGTGCCAGAGGTGATAAAAAGATAAAAGAGATGTTAAAACACACAGGAATCCCTTTTTTTTTTGGTGCACTATCCCTGGAGAAAGCTCCAATTTATATCCCAATCCATCCTCATTATTCCTAGAATGGAATATCTTTCCAACCTGCACAGATTTGTCCTGGTGGAAGCAGGAATTGGTTGATTTTAGATATTTTAGAGATGGAAAATTGAGCTCATCCCTGGAATTCCAGACTGTTTGCAGAGCCAGGGAATGGGATTTCCCTCTTTTATTCCTCTCTTTTTCCAGGTCATGGCTCGTTTTCCTTCCTATCCCCAGCTCCAATGGACAGAAATTGGATCATTAAAACAACTCAGGATAAGGAAATTGATTCCTCTGCTCAGGAAAAGCAGAGCCTGGAGTGGTTGTGCCGCTCCAGCGGAAATGGGAAGCAGGAAAATCTCATTCCCAGTGGATTTCCATCTCCCTCTGAGGAGCTCCTTGGCTTTGAGCTGCCCCCAAAACAGCAACAGGGTCTGTGTCAGCAAGAGCAGGGCAAGGAGGGATTCCCCAGGCTCCCATGGATGCTCAAATCCCCGGAGCATCCAACTGCATCCATTTGGAAACCACAAATAACAAATTTCCCATTATTTCTGCTGCCTCAGATCCCAAAGGTTTCCTTCAAAACCATTTCCTTTTCCTTGTCCTTTCCCTGCTTCCACAAAGAATTCCCCACTCACTGTCTCCCAATGCTTCCGAATGCCAAGGAGTGGAATGTCTTGCACGTGACATTCCTTGGAAAAACATTTTTCCCCTTCTCTGCCACAGCTTTGTTGAAAGCCACGTAAAGGAATTTCAGCTCCGGGAATTTCTCCGCGTACTTGACCAAGGTCGAGGTTTTCCCTGTGCCTGGAGAGGAGAGGAAAATAAGGAATAAAATACCCAGAGTCAGGAATGAATGATTCCAGAAATTATTCTTTTCAACCTCCCTCTCCTGCTGTCCAAACTCCACTATTCCACTTCACCCCCGATTTCAGAGAATCATGGAATTATTTAGGTAGGAAAAGTTCTTTAAGGTCAAGCCCAACCATTCTCCAGCAGTTCCAAGGGCATCCATGTCCCCCAGTGCCACATCCACAGGGTTTTTAAATCCCTCCAGGAATGGGGACTCCATCCCTGCCCCGGGCAGCGTGCCAGGGTTGGATAAGCCTTTCCAGGATGGAATTTTTATAACATCCAACCTAAACCTATCCTGGCACAGCTTTAGGAACTGCCTGCTCCAGCCTGGATCCCTTTGCCATGGGCTCAGTCCTTCAGGAATG
>NW_024580737.1:11371-12767 GCF_017639235.1 Corvus kubaryi
CAGGAATGCTCCAGCCTGGATCCCTTTGCCATGGGCTCAGTCCCTCAGGAATGCTCCAGCCTGGATCCCTGTGGGGTCACAAATCCCACCAGGAATCGGCTCCAGCGTGGGCTCCTCTCTCCATGGATCCCCAGCTCCTGTCAGGACCCTGCTCCAGCAGGGATTCCCATGGGATCACAGCCTCACTCAGGCATTCCCTCTTCCTCCAGGAGTTACAGGGAAATCTCTACTCCAGCACCTGGAGAATCTCCCTCCTTTCCCAACCTCGGGATCTGCAGGGCTGTTCCACCTTTTCCCACTCCTCCCTTCAGTGTTTTTATTCTGCCTCCATTTCTGGGAGGTTTTCCCTTAAATTTGTTATCCCAGCACAAGTTGATCCCTTTGGGATCTCACAGTCCCTCGGACAGAGGGATCAGGGAGGGAAGGAGCAGACTGGGAATTTTCCATTGATTTTTCCAACATCATTTTGGGCTCTTACCTGCAAATGCCATAATTTTCACTGTTTGGCCAGGCTCAATCTTGTGATTCAAAATCCTCTGCTGCTCATGGGTCAGTCTGACACCACTGACATCTGACACAGTCTGACATCCACTAAAAACAGGGAAAAAACTCCAATCAAAAGTGGGAACGGAATCCCTAAAAGAAATTCTAATTTATAAAGAAATTCCCATTTATTTTAGGGATTTAAAAATCCCTAAACTAAATCCTCCCACATAAAACAAATTAACAGGGAAACCAGGGATTGACTGATCCCATCCCATCTTGGGAGCAACTTGGTTTTTGGGAAAGGGAGAAAAGCAAGGAATGACAAAATTTTGGAGATAAAATAAAAAAACTTGGGAAAGATTTTTTTAGGAAATACAGGAAAACATCACACACAAAACCAGGAAAATATCTTTTTAAGGGACTAAGCTGTGCTTTAAGAATGAATTTGGCACCTTAAGCTCATTAAAACCAGTTTTATCTTTGCTAGACCCCAGTGCTGGATGGATTTATCCCATTCCCCTTCTCCAGGTAAGGATAAGGAATGGAATGACTCAATCCAGGGTAACTGCAGCCGAAAGGGAACCAAGCCTGGATCTCCACAGGCCAGGGAAGTGTTTTATTCCTTACTGGCTCTGGAGCCAGGCTGGGAGAGCTGGGAATGTTGCCCTGGAGAAGGGAAGGCTCCAGGGAGAGCTGAGAGCCCCTTGCAGCACCTAAAGGGGCTCCAGGAGAGCTGCAGAGGGACTGGGGCCAAGGCATGGAGGGCCAGGAGCCAGGGAATGGCTTCCCAGTGCCAGAGGGCAGGGCTGGATGGGAGATTGGGAATTGGGAATTGCTGGCTGGGAGGGTGGGCAGGGGCTGGAATGGAATTCCCAGAGCAGCTGGGGCTGCCCCTGGATCCCTGGCAGTG
>NW_024580738.1:0-5738 GCF_017639235.1 Corvus kubaryi
CCCAGCTCCCTCAGCCCCTCCTGGGGCTCCAGCCCCTTCCCAGCTCCCTCTGTATCAAAATTACCCCAAAGTTACCCCAAAGCAGTGGCTTAGGGTTGGTTTCTTTGCCATTCCAAATCTAAGAAAATAAATTTTACCACCACAGTGAGGAAAAATGCCATAAAATATTTCCATGTCTAACTGATTTATTAAACAGAAGGTGTTTTCCATTCTCTAACTGCTCAAGCTCTGCTGTGAGCCGACCTGGGACTGCAACCCCTGCTCTCAAATTCCACAGTCCTGCTACAGCAAAATAACCATGGCACAATCCATGGCCACCTCTGTCCCTAAGGCTGGCTCCAAGGGCCTTCCTCCAAGAATTCCAAGGGCCTTCCCATCTTCCTGCTGCTTCCATCTGCCCACTGAATATCGCCCCTCGAAGTGCAGGGATTAACGGATGGATTGAGAAGAGGGAAGAGCTCCAGGCAGCAAGGCCTAGGGAGAAAACCTCTTTGACAGAGAAACTTGTGCCAGACCAGGACATCAAAACAGAGGCGAGGAGGTCTCTGCAATGCCTGCAGGGAGCAGGGTGCTCATCCCGGGGCTGAGCCAAGGACATTTTCAGTCCTGCCCCATCCGCCTGTGGCAGCTCTTCCCCGGGAGTTAAATTCCTTTGGGTCCCCTGCAACTTAATCCTCTCCAGGATCAAGGCCACTTCATCCCTGAAGGAGAGCTCCACACGGAGCTGGAGTGGTGCTTGAGCTCCTGGAGAGGGCGAGGGGAAAGGGAAGCTGGAGTGGAGTGCTCCCGTGGGATGGGCAGCACAGCCTGGCAGGGACGGGGGCACATCGGGGTGGGAAACGCCTGGCCCAGCCCTTGCACACCCCACCAGCCCAAAACCATCCAGCGGGACAGCTCACGTGCAGGTGTCGCTGTGACATTGGCCATTCCCAGCGATATCTGAAGAGAACTGACAGCAGTTTTATCAAAAAATCAGGGCTGGAGGAGGGAAATCTCATTTAGAGCTGGCCAGGAGAAGCAGGAGTTCCAGCAGCTCCCATTCCCAACTCCCAAAGGGGAGAAGAAATTGCATTGGAGTTACTATTCCCTCTGCTTTTGTCCACATTGGAATTAAGATGCACTTTCCAGGAGCTGTGAAGCTGTGAACAGGAGCTCAGAGGGTGCCTGTCCATGGATGCTGCATCCTGAGGAAGAGATAACGGGAGGAAGGATCCCACCCCCAGGTTCTTGTGGAGATAACAGAAAAGCCTGTTCTGGGTTATCCCACTCCTGCCCCAAAAGGACACATCTTCCCACGGCTAAAAGGGTTCACGGGCTTCTCTTTCAAGTAATCCTTGCTTTCTTCTCTGACAAATCAAAATCCTGACCCAAAATGCAGCCTGGGATGTGAGACAGGAATTAAGAGCATGGAAAGCAGGGATGGGCCTGCCTGATAAGGCACTCGGGGAAGAGGCTTTGTACTCAAACCCCACAAGGTGCAAACCACCTGTGCTTGCCAAAAGGAGAAAAGAAAATAACAGGGAGAAGCTCTGCCAGGGGGAGAAAAGATGGACAACCTAAAATGGAACAGCAATTTTACCGTAAAGAGTGTATTTCTAATTTTAGCATTTATCTTATATTATTTTTCTATCCCAGTCCACTCCTAGTTAAGTTATAAATATTTATTTAAGTTATAAATATTATCCTTGAATCAGGTGTTGCTGTTCTTTCACAAGAATAATAAAATATCGTTTTGCCAATTTTTACTATTCATACCTTTAACCTCTCATTTAACTGCGAGCTACAAAGCTGGGCCATGATTTGTAATTAAATCATAAAGGGCTCATGAATATTCAAATGTCTTCACATTTGAATGCATCGCACTCCTTTAATCAATTAAACAGGGAATTTCATGTGGTGCTCAGCTAAAAAACTTCACCCAGTCCCTAAAAATCTTACCAAGTCCCTGGACAACCCAAACCCAACACGTGAAGTTTGGTACTAGCACAGGAAATTAAAAGTTCCACTGGCACGTCCTGCTTTCCCAATGAAAGGCAAGGGATCTTTAGCCTTGCACGAGGAATGTTTTCATTGCTACTGGCTCTGAAAAGCAGGAGAACCCTGCAAAGTCATTTTGCAGGAACAAAGACGTTGAAATGGTGACAGAATATGCACTTGAAAGCTAAATAGTTCATCCCCTTGGTTTGCAATGCTCCTGGTTAATCAGATCCAGAGGAATGAAGTTTGGACACTGCTCCCAGGGATGCACGGGGTGGGGTTGGTGGGGTTGTTGGACTGGTGATCTCCGTGGGTCTCTTGCAGCTTGGGATATTTCATGATTCCACAAATTACTTTGGAGATGGAAGGTTTTTGGGGGTGTGGAAGTGATACAAGAAGTTTGGCCACTCCATTTTTCCTTTGGCTACAGAAACTCCTCCCCATCTTATTCCCAGGAGTAGCACTAACGACTGACCATAAAAACCTGGATTTCTAATTAAATCTAATTATTGAACTCCAAAGGTGGCACCTGCCTGAGCCACGGGCTGGCTTTGCTTTGCAATTTCCCCAGGTGCTGTGGCTCAAGTGCCAAACTTCCCACACTCCCTGTGTGGGTGCAGTGTTCCCTCCTTTTTCCCAATTCCTTTGTTCATTCAGCACGCTCTGTTGATCCCACCCTCTGTTTCATGCTAGGTTCAGCTGGGAATTAAATAAAACAACCACTGTTTTAGCCAGGAATTGTTCCCAAGCCCTAAGCAACACCATCTGCCAAACGTCCTCCTCCAGATGTGCAGGAATTTCTGAGCATCACTGAAGTGCCCCCACAAAGGTCTCGCCAGCTGTCGTAATGTGCAAGTAGTCTCACCAGCCTATTTGCATATTTAGTCCAGATTTGTCTCAATTTCCAACAGCCACTTTCATCTGTTAACTGTTGTTAATTCCGCAAACCAGTTCAGGGGATGCTGAGGGATCACTGAGTGCTGGGTAATTCATCCAGATCCTGGCAACCTCCCCTGACACCTTCTCCTTTCCATCCCAGAGGTCCATTCACTTCCATGCCAAGTGCATTCCCCTGCCTCCCCTTCTCCTAAATATTAACACCCATCAAAGCCAGGTGAGATTTGCACCTGGGGTTGGCTGAACAACCCAGCGGCGCTTCGGATTTACAGCGGCGGAAAGGAGAATCCTGCAGGGGCTTGGGAAATCATCTCATCCATGAAAATATGTAACAGATAGAACAATATATTTATATGGGGCATTATCAGTAAAAGGTCTGACGTTGATGGCAGCTTTAGATGGGTTCAGTGAGTGGTTTGGGAGGAGGGGACCTTAAAGACCGTCCTGTTCCCACCCAAGCTCTCACGGCTCTGTCAGACATGGACATCCCAACTCCACTGCATCCCAACTCCCACTGTCCAACAGGACAACCTGCTCCACTGGGGCAAATTAAAAGCTGCTTTTTTATGTGTTCCTTGTTTCTAATGTTGGACAGTGTGTCTTCACACCCCCAGCTGTGAAAGACTTCCTGGAATTCCCATCCCCACTGGCAGTGTCAAAAGCCTGGATAAGCTGCCAGACTTGCCCCGGAGATGGGGATTTGGAAGGCTGGCTCCTGAGGACATGTGAAGTTGTGCTGATGTAATTAGAGCAGAGGGATAATTAGGTTTCTCCACTAATTTGGCATTTGACACAGACCACACCAGAGACCAAGGATGATTTTGAGGCAATTTTCTCTACTGATACAAACTCACCAACTTACAGCAGAGAGAAGAAAAGCAGATTTATGGCAATTATGAGGGTTACAAATATTTGCAAATGGAATTTCCTCAACAAAATCCTACAATTTACTGGTTTGGAAAACTGCTCAGAGGATGCTGCTTCCGTATTTTTTGGTAACCAGGTCACCCAAGGTGTAAAGTACCTGAGTGCACGGAATCAGCTGGGCTTGCACCATTTCCTTTGGGAGAAATGGATGCCCCAACATTGCCCAAACTGAATATTCCCCACAGGTTTCAAACAAAGGCAACAAAAATCTACCTCTGTTTGAATAACCATATTTATAAATGCCATCAAAACCCAGATGTTTATGGAAGGACGAAGCTGAGGGGTTTCTTGCTGCTTCCCAGGGGGTGGCTGCATTATTCCTGCCTTTGAAATCCAACATTAAAACAGAGGGCTCGAGGATTCATCTTGTGTTAATTCAAAAACAATAATTGTGGTAATCTGCTTTTCCCCCCTTCACTTTTCCCTCAGAGCTTCCCAGCTTTTTCAGCCGCTGAGCCAACGGCAGCCCCAGCTGGTCCTGTGGAAACTGCAGGGCAAAACTACCCAAGGAACATCACACCCTGTTATAAACCCATCTATTTGAGGCTGATACACACAAAAAGATGGTTTTCAGCCTTTAACCTGTTCTTTTCTTCCTGGTTTGTTTGGTTCCCCCCTTCTCCCAAGGAATAAATTGCTGCTTCCATTTAGGAGGAGGCACAAATCATGTTGTCATTACAATAGTGCCTAATCCTATAAATTTTTATGCAGTGATGAAGCATCCAGGCACTTAGTGAAGGCCCTGGGAATTGAAAACCAGGAGTTGAAAACCATCTCAGCCCTCTGGATTTTTAATGAAGATTTCTTACCTACCCCATCCTCCCTTCCTGGGAATTATCTGTGATCCAACTATAGAAATTCACTCCCTAAAAAATCCCATTGCAGGATGGTTTTAAGGAGTCAAAATGGTCCCAGGATTTTCTTCGGCGCTTTGAAATTCATCCAGGGGGATAATTAGATGGGAGAAACACCTTCACCATGCCATGGAGTCTTTTAGGATGGAAAAGCCCTCTGGGATCATCGAGTTCAACCAGCACTGCCAAGGCGACCTCTAATCCATGTCCCTACGTGCCACATCCACATGGATTTTGAACAGTTCCATGGATGGGGACTCCACCACCTCCCTGGGCAGCCCCTTCCAATGTCTGACTACGTTTTCCATGAAGAAGTATTTCCTAATATCTGATTTAACACCCCACAACCCCTTCTGGAAAGCCCAACATGCCTTGAATCTCCTGTGGGATCTCCTGGCCCAAGGAGCCAGGCAAGGGCTAAGGCCGGATCTTGTGCTCCCTCTGCGTTATCCTTGGGGATGGAGATCTCCAGAGGCGGCAGCAAGAGAGGTGGCCAAAGGAGTTCCCGTGGGGACAGAATGGTCCTGTTTGGGTGCTGAACGACAAGACAAAGTCTTGTGACCAGAATTTTGAAGGACTCCATGGCCAAAAAGGAGTTTTTTGTTTTCTTGCCCAGGGAAGATCAAATCTGGGGCTGGGAAGTGCCCTGTCCTCAACCCCAGACTCTGCAGCCCCACAATTCTGTACCTTCATTGTAGGGTCTGGTGACAGAAGGGTTTGAGATGAGCACCGAGACACCCCAAATAATAACAACCTCCCCGGAGCATGAGGGGAAAAGAAATGAAGTTCTGGACGTGTACCTTGATTCACGCCTGCTCAGGCATGAAAAGGCTTTGATGACAGCATAATTACCAACACAATAACCACATTTGTGCACATAATCCCTTTCATCACCCTCAGGAGCCTTTTATGTAGGGCCACAAGCGTTTCAAAGTAGCAGCAATTGGGAACAAAATCAAGGCAGAGGCTTTAAAAATATTTCAAACCCAAAATATTGGGTTCTGACTCTGAAAAACAATTAATGGATTGAACATGAAAGCATTAAAAAAAAAAAAACCAACAAAAAACCCCAAAAACAAACCC
>NW_024580738.1:5838-13476 GCF_017639235.1 Corvus kubaryi
CATATCAAACTTGAAAGATCCTCTTTGCCCCATTTATGGAAAATCACCTTTTTCTCACTCAGCTCCATCGCCACCATCGTTTTAAGGAAGGTTTTAACCAATGGGACAATCATTGCCAATAAAAAATGAATTTGTCATCTCAAATGCTGGAGTTTGAATTATTTAAAATGCACTCAAACCTTATCAGAAGGACTTGGCATCTTCATTTCCTCTCTGGGATACCTCCCAAAGCCTGCCCAAATGACAGCGGGAAGCTTCAAAAAACAGAGAAAGGCTCCTGTACATCTAAAAAAATACAATTTCATCTGCCTTGGTGGGAAGGAAGGAGGATTCCCCAGGACAGAAACAGCTGGGAGAGGTTTGTGGACTGGAACAGGAGTGGCCACTCCATGTAGAACCAGAGAAGGGTATTATGTGGAGAAGAGGAAGGATTTCTCCCAGAAACCATGAAGAAACTGGCATTAAAAGGAGGAAAAGTATAATTTCCAAAGCAATTATTGCCCTGTACCAGCGAGGAGATAAAGCTGCAGTTGCCATCATCATTTTTGGGAAAACAAGAGAAAGGCTGGGCTTAATGAGACAAATTTAGTTTACTACTCCTCAGAGAAACCCACTTTTGACTGAAGTCACCTCAGCCAGTTGCTAAAGCATGAAAATTGAAGTCCCTGAAGCGCTGTACAAACACTGACAAATTATCTCATTTTATCAAAACAGCCCAGGAAGGAGGGGGTTTGCCAAAGGCAACCGCAGTGAGAGCCAGGAGAGGAGCTTAAGAGGCTGAAATCCAGTCCAAGGGATCAGCCTTCATCACTCTGTAAGGAATCACTGCTTGGAAAGCTGCTCCCAAATAAAACACCGTCATGCAAAGTCCTCCTGCCAGCAGTTTTCCAAGCTTGGATACACACAGGAAGAGATCCACTGAAAGCTACCACATTCCCAGGTGAATTCCTGCCTCGTGCTCCATAAAAATATTCCCAGGTCTGTGCTTTGACACTAAAATTCACAGGGAGCGAAGGAATAAGGACACAGTCACCGTCTGACACTCGGAATTCTTCAAAGCTAAACTGATCGTGGAATCCCAGAAGGGTTTGGGTTAAAAAGGACCATAAAAGCCCATCTTGTTCCAACATGGGACACCTCCCACTGTCCCAGGCTGCCCCAAGCCCCAATGTCCAGCCTGGCCTTGCACACTTCCAGGGATCCAGGGGCAGCCCCAGCTGCTCTGGGCACCCTGTGCCAAGACATAAGGAATGAGCACTACCCTGTGCTGGCCTCAGGTCACAGCAGCTCGTGTGGGGCTGCACCTCCGCCCTGTTCATCCCCCAGGCACAGCCAGAGGTGTTCCTGCTGCACCAGGAGTGCTGGGAGCCTTGTTAGGATAACCTATCCCAGCTTATTCCATGGACAAAAAAAACTTTGGAGTACCAAAAAAGCTCTTGCTGAGCTCCCTGGAGCAGAGGGAGACTGAGGGGAGACTCTCTGGGAGCTGCAGCTCCTCCCAAGGGCAGCTCTGATCGCTGCTCCCTGGGACAGGAACAGCATCCAGGGAACGGCTGGAACTCTGCCGAGGGATTAGGTTGGATTTTAGGGAAAGGTGCTTCCCCCAGAGGGTGCTGGGCACTGCCCAGGCTCCCCAGGGAATGGGCACGGCCCCGAGGCTGCCAGAGCTCCAGGAGCGTTTGGACAGCGCTGCCAGGGATGCCCAGAGTGGGGTTGTTGGGGTGTCTGGGCAGGGCCAGGGGCTGGATCCATGATCCCTGGGGGTCCCTTCCAGCTCAGCACATTCCATGATTCCCATAACTTTGGTCTGCAGCTGGTGACTGAAAAAAGCCAGGAATGGCTCTGAAAATGCCACAAAGCTACGGACCAAAAGCTGCTCTCTGCCTCCAGCCATGCCTGGGTGAAACAGCAGCAGCCAGGAGTGATTTGGAGAGCAGGAATGGTCCCAGTGACACTGATTTGTGAGCTCCCGCTGCTCCAGCGTGAGGCAGAGGAGGAGAGCAGAGCAAACAGCCCCAGAGAGAGCCCAGGCTGTGGTGCGTAGGTCACACACAGACACAGAGCACTGAGAGTGCAGCTGCAGCCACAGCAAGGACCCCGCAGAGACAGCCCCTGGCAGCTGGGCCACAGCAAAAATGACATTTAGCACCTTGTTCCCTTGCAGGCAGAGGAGGGACATGCTGCTGATTCCATCTTCACACCCTGGAGAAATCACAAATGGCCTGTGGAAACAGCTCCTCTGTAGATGAATATACAAAAATACTGAAATCATCAAAACCCACACGGGTTTTTGACCTGTATCAGTCACAGGCACCCAGCCACGATGCCCTGGCTCCTCCAATGAGTCCCACTCCAGCACTTCCAGAGGCAGCAGCTGGAGCCAGCTCCCTGGCTAAAAGATGGCAGAATAACCCATCAGCACTGGATCCACGTGGATTTCAGGTACTAAACACGGTTTTACAGCAGAAGAGCCAAGTCAGTCACTGCCACTGAGCTACTCCAAAATCCTTCCCTCCTGCTCCAGGACCTTCAGCAAGAGGGGAAGCTCATCTTGCTGCCACTGCACCCTTGAGCTGTTTGAAAATGTTCCGAAATCAGATTTCTTTTTGTTTTTCCTAAGTTACAACCAGTAAAAACTTGAGATAACCCAGGAACAGTTGGGGAATTCATTTAGGGATGCAGGAGAAAAGGTCTAAGGAAGCTTTCCCTTGTCCAAGCAAAGACCTTTTCATTCCAGCCTGAGTGATGCTGAGCAGGGCCAGGGAGCTGAGCACTTCCCAGGACTCCCTGGAAAGGCCACCCCAGGCAAACCATCGGAGACACCCTGGATTGTACATCCCAACCCTCTTTCCAAGCACTTCCACCACCAGCAGTGCTATCAAAGTCCTGGCCCCTAGGTAATCAATTACCCCTTCTCATTAGAAAGGGGAAAATACAAAATAATTTTGTATGTCATGACCCATGAAGTCACAGAAGAGGAAAGAGAAGAGGGAGCCTTTTCTGCAGTACTTTAAAAAATGGGACTTTAATGGAAAAGAAAATATTATGTTCTGGAGTTTTTACTTTTGCTGGAGGGTTTTTTGGTTTATTTTCAGCTCCTTAAGTTGTGGATTTCCTCCCCACTGTTCTTTCTGCAAAACTTAATAACATCAGAAAAGTGTTGTGTGGCAGCAATAGAGCAGTGAGAGCAACAACAGCAAAATTACTGGAATTAATCAAAAAAAAAAGCCATCTGGTGTGCAAAGCAGTGGCTAAACTTCAATAATCCTTCAAAAACAGGAAAAATCTGGAAAAGCAACGTGAAGGAGCAAAGCAGTAAATACAGAGGGGATTGGAGTAGTGAAAAGGGCTTGGGGGTTTGGGGGAACTCTGGACTGTTCAGCCCCCCTGCTTAAGCACCTTGGGGGAGAAATGCCTGGACTCATAATTCCCTGTTTCCTCCAGGAGACCTGATCAAACCCAGTCCCAGAGCTCCTGAGAACTGTCCTGCAGCACAGGAGGGAATTGCAGGGAATCCACCTAGAGCAGGGGGATTCTGCCCCTGCGCTCAGGTGAGACCCCACCTGCAGAGCTGCCCCAGCCCTGGGGCCCAGCACAGGGAGGGCCTGGAGCTGCTGGAGAGAGCCCAGAGGAGGCTCCAGGATGAGCAGAGGGATGGAGCAGCTCTGCTGGGAGGAAAGGCTGGGAGAGCTGGGATTGTTCAGCCTGGAGAGGAGAAGGCTCCAGGGAGAGCTCAGAGCCCCTTGCAGGGCCTAAAGGGGCTCCAGGAGAGCTGGAGAGGGACTGGGGACAAGGGCTGGAAGGCCAGGACACAGGGAATGGCTTCCCAGTGCCAGAGGGCAGGGATGGATGGGATATTGGGAAGGAATTGTTCCCTGGCAGGGTGGGCAGGCCCTGGCACAGGGTGCCCAGAGCAGCTGGGGCTGCCCCTGGATCCCTGGCAGTGCCCAAGGCCAGGCTGGACATTGGGGCTTGGAGCAGCCTGGGACAGTGGAAGGTGTCCCTGCCCATGGCAGGGGTGGCACTGGATGGGCTTTGAGGTCCCTTCCAGCCCAAACCATCCTGAGATTGTGTGATCCCAAAGACGGAAATGAGGATTCCTTCAGAGACAACACAGAGTGATTGGCAGACTTCACCCTTCCCTCTTGCTCCTATCTATCCATCCCTCAGTGGGAAATGAAGGATATTTCCCAGGAGTGGGAGCTCTCATGGGGATGCTGTCTCTGCAGCCAGGCCCACAGAAGGGCTCCAGGCTCCCTGTGGCTCCCTGCCAGCAGAGCTGCGTGATCTCAGCCCAGGGACGAGTTGGGGCTGCACACCCACCCCCTTTGCATGTTTGTGCACAGTCCAGCTGCTTTCCATGCACACACAGAGCAGGAGCTTCCAAACACCCCAAGGTTTCCTGGGGGGATACAAGCCCTGTCCCACTGGGCGAGAACAAGCCCTGTTATCTCGGAGCAGGTTCACACTTGGCTCACAGGCACCGGACAAATATTTAATTAAACACTGGGGATGTATTTAATTAATGGCCTCTGTTTCTAATTAGGAGCAGAGATGCTGTGAAGGCAGCACAAGAGAAAAGTCACCAAAGCTGCTGCTGCAGCAGTGATGCCTCGGTGCAGGGGAGAGCCCGGCCCTGGTGATAGCAGAGAGTTTGGGTTAATATCGTGTTGTATTAAGCAAATTAAATAATAAAGCACATCACACATGGCCCACCCCAGTGTCACGGGGCGCACAAAGCATCGTGGGCAGGATGCTCTTCCAAGAGGGCAGGACTGGGAGGACACAACCACTGAAGGTGTGAGGGGAAAGAAAACCCAACCACACCAAGAAAATATCACCTTAAACCACCTCAAAATGCTGCGTGTCCTGTTTGTGCTGCAGCTGACCTGAGTGTGAACAACTGCTGGGGCCATGGGCTCTGGGAAACCCAAAAGCAGCCTGGAAAATCCCTCTTTCCACGACAAAAATAGCAAGTTTTGGATTAATGGTGCTGAAATTTGATAGGCAACCCCACAGAGATGTCCCTGATTTGGGTGTTCAATGCCAACCTGATTTCCTTCACTCTTTAAGTGAGAGTAGCTGACAGAAACTGTTTTCCAATGGTATTCCCTTTTCTCCTCCAAGAACAAAGGGTAAGGATGGGGATCACAAAAGCATCTGTCTAACATGCCTGGTGCCCAAACCAATCCAGGTATTCACCAGGACAGGACACGGGATATTTTTTAAAGCCCTGTTTAACCCTTCAACTCCTAATAAAGTCCATGAGATTCCTGCTCCTCCATGTCAAACAGTATTCTGACGTGCTGCAGATTTGGGCTGATTTCCTAAAAAATGAGCTAAGAGCTGGCAGAAAAGGTCACACAAAGCCATGGGGGAATGTGTTAGGAGAGTGGATATCCCTCTCCAGTTACCAGGAACGTGAGGAGTTTGCTCGGGGAGTGAGTTCATCCATTTAACCTACATGAGCTGCAACGCAGGGAAATAATTACCCACTTAATTTACTCATTTCTCATGGGCTCCAGAGGGCAGTGATTGCACCCAGGAGCAGCAGGGGAGGCAAGGCCGGGGGTGAGAGTGGCAGTGCAGGGGATGAGGCAGGGGCTGGGGCAGAGGGATGCACAGGAGATGCTGGAGCACAGGGCAGGAAAGGAGGAACTGGATTTCGGTCATACCTCAAATTCCACACCTCTGATGGGGAGGGGAAATCTCAGAATCCCAGAGAGGTTTGGGTTGGAAGGACCTCAAAGCCCATCCAGTGCCACCCCTGCCATGGGCAGGGACACCTCCCACTGTCCCAGGCTGCTCCAAGCCCCAATGTCCAGCCTGGCCTTGGGCACTGCCAGGGATCCAGGGGCAGCCCCAGCTGCTCTGGGCACCCTGTGCCAGGGCCTGCCCACCCTGCCAGGGAACAATTCCTTCCCAATCTCCCATCCATCCCTGCCCTCTGGCACTGGGAAGCCATTCCCTGTGTCCTGTCCCTCCAGCCCTTGTCCCCAGTCCCTCTCCAGCTCTCCTGGAGCTCCTTCAGGTCCTGGAAGGCCACAATTATTCCACCCCAGAGCTTCTCTTCTCCAGGCCAAACAATCCCAGTTCCCAGATTTCCTCCCCGGTTATTTTGCCCTCCTGATGTTTTAGTCAAGAGAAAACCATTCCAGTGGTGCTGCAGCACTGTGGGTTTAGGGTGTGTTATCCAACAGCAAAGGCAGAGGAAAAGCAGCTCCCATTTCAGGCAGCATTGCACAGTTCCTGTTTGGAAATCAAATATATTTTCAACGGACATCAACATGTTATGGAGGCTTCTTTATTTCTATGAATTAGTCTCCTGCAGGGCAGAGAACACTACAGTATTCTTCCTTTTGCTGTGCTTTCTTAAAAAAAAAAAAAAATTAAATTCTTTTACGGGAAAAGCAGGCTCCTAAAAACGAGATATTAAATGTATTTTTTTTCTGACTATGCCTCCAATAATATTTCCCAGGATTCTGAGGCAAACGCCCTCCTTTCTTCTGGAAAAATCCAGTTATTCCCACCCTCAGTATGTGGTGCTAATCCAATAATCTCTCGTGCACCCCTTGCTCCTTTCCCTTTGCTGCCAGAGGAGGGCTGGGACACCTGGAACCAGAGGCTGGGCCTTGCCCAGGGCTGTGAGCATCACTTTGAGGCTCACAAGAATTAGGTAACAGCAATATATCAAATGGTGAAACGACAGCACACAGGAACTGCTGTACAAACTCCCCAGCCATCTGGGAATAAATGAAGAATTCATCAGAGTAAAATGTTCACTGTGGAGGCATTTGGAGCAGCATCTGCCCTGCTCCTTGCATAATCTCCCTTCCTTCCCATAGCCTGGGGAATGCACAATTCCTGAGTGGCACTGGCACCTCATTATCCAATTAAAATGGCTCACTTTTTAACAAAGAAATAAGGTTGGAGCAAAAATTATTAGGTTAATTATTAATTTGAGCTGTTCATATATGAAGTAGGTTTGCAGTTAATTTGGGGAGGTTTGCACGTTTTAAACTCCTCAGTGTAATTGTGACAATTGGTATCGCTGGGGCTCCTCTAATTAATTTGTTAATATGAGCACAGGGGGGTCACCCTGTGCCACAAGGAGCAGGGGAAATTATATTTTTTTAAAGGAAAAACAAACCACTCAGGAATGACTTCCTGACATCTCTTCCGTAGCCATCGAGAGCGTTTTCCCCTCTTTTTCCAGCAGCAGAGCTGCCTCCTGCTTCCATGGTGCTGCTGGGAAGGGGAACACGCTGGAGCTGATCAGGTAACGAAGTGCTTGATTTAACAGCGACATCAACATTCCAGTTCAGAACCAGCTGGAGCACACTTCCCAAGGGGTTAACCTCTGGAAGCGGCGCTTCTAGGTCAAGGCTGGATTGTTTTAATAGGTTCACTGCAAGATCCCCCAGGATTTCTTGGAGGGAAAGGTGGGGATCATTCCCAGCAGACCAGCCACAGATGTGCTGTGCTCTTCATGTGATCAGGAAGGCTGGAAAAGCCCCACAGGATCATCGGGTCCAACAATCAATCCCAGCACGGCCAAGCCCACAACAAGTGCCACATCCCCATGGCTTTGAACACCTCCAGGCATGGGCACTCCAAAGCTCCCTGGGCAGCCCCTGC
>NW_024580739.1:0-8493 GCF_017639235.1 Corvus kubaryi
AGAGCAGCTGGGGCTGCCCCTGGATCCCTGGCAGTGTCCAAGGCCAGATCAGCTCTGCTCTTTGCTTTTACAACGTTTTACTTTGAGAGCAGCCTTTAAACCTTGTGCTCAGGTTGTGTTGGTGTAAAAACGGAAGGTTAAAGATGAGAGTGGATTGAAAATGGCGCTGTCCTTCTCCTCCCAGCCAGGATGAGAGGAAGAAACGCACCTTCAGGGACTACACGAGCCAGAAGATCACCCTGGAGGCCGTCCTGAACACGGTGTGCAAGAAATGTGGCTGCAAAGGTGGGTTCTGCTGCTTCCTTACTGCCCTGTCCCAGGCAGGCAGCGACCCTTGGTGGGCTTGTATCATGGTTAGAATCCCAAAATGGTTTGGGTTGGAAGGGACCTCAAAGCTCATCAGATTCCAGTCCCCAGGGACACCTTCTGCCATCCCAGGCTGCTCCCAGCCCCAGTGTCCAGCCTGGCCTTGGACACTTGCCGGGATCCAGGGGCAGCCCCAGCTGCTCTGGGCAGCCTGCTGACGTGGTTACACATGGTTGTGCAAAGGGAATGAATTTTTGTGCCATGTTTCTCCTTTAGAGGAGGCATTTTTTATCACTTGCTGCAAAAACAGAAGACTTAGTTCAAGTCCTTTAAAAAAAAAAAAAAGAGTTTATTCCTTAAAATCACACCCCCTTGGGCTCCTGGTGAGGGGCCACAAAGATGATGAAGGACTGGAGAGATGAGGAGAGACTGAGGGAGCTGGGCCTGGTTGTTGTGGAGAAGAAAACACGGAGGGGGAATCCCATCACCCACACAAATACCCCCGGGGTGCCCGGGGATGGTGCCAGGCTCTGCTCAGGGACAGCAGCTGGGGTGATGGCCACAAACAAAACCCAGCGAGCTCCACGCCACCCTGAGGAAGAACTTCTGGCCATGAGGGTGGCAGAGCTCTGGAGCTGCTGCCCAGGGAGGGTTGGAGCCTCCCTCTGTGGGGACATCCCAAACCCCCTGGAGCTGTCCCTGTGTCACCTGCTCCAGGTGATCTCCAGGGCTCCCTTCAACCCCAGTCGTTCTGTGCCTCCAGCTGGGCACAGCTCAGGACGAGTTCCCTTCCTGCCCTCTTTGCTTCCTGTGTCTCGTAGCTGAGATCTTATTCTGGTTCTGGTTTTTGAGAAGCAAACCAACCTTGAGCCATCACCTCACTGCCAACAACCACCACTGAGAATTCCAGCTCAGCTGCTGGGACGCTGGAGCTGTGTCTCAGAGCTAAAACCGAGTCTGTGACCTGCTGAAAGGGCGTCCTGCCTGGTTCAGCAGCGTGAAGATGGATTTTGAGGTGCCTCCAGCAGGTTTATTCAAGTTGCTGAGGCATAAAGTAGTTTTTTTTTGTGCAGGAGTTTTTGCTGTGGCCCTACTTGTGTTATGTGGAGTGAATGGTTAACGGAGCTCCTGCTATTGTGGAGGAGGTTAATGATCAGTGTGGGCTCTGTAGTGGTACATGAGTATCCTTAAAATACTATTTTAAAGAATTATTCCTATTTGAAGGACTGTTCTATATAAAACACTCTTTGAAAGAACCCCAAAACCCAGGATTATGCCTATTTCCAACCTGCTTTTTAATAACAGTGTCTCCTCCTAACAGCAGGTGCCAGCTCTCCAAATTTCCACTGCAGCTCTTAGTAGGTCAACTTTGATGTCTCCAGAGGAGAAAGGGAAGAACCAGATGAGCTGAATTTCTCTTTCTTTGTGGCTTTAGCTCATTTTCTGGGTGCCAATCACACCAATTTACCTTTGCCCCACTCTCTTCTGGGCTGATTAAGCCCCTGCAGAGACACATTTTTGCTTGTTGAGACAAGACTTATTTTCTTCTTCGCCTCCAGGATGACCTGGGTTATGTTTGTTCCCTGTCCTGTTTAATCAGGGCACGTTCAACCAGCTAAAATTTCAGGATCAAAAATGGTCCGGTGGAGATTGTCTCCTTGGCACTAAAAATAATCAAAAAGAGCCTTGGCAGCACTTGAGGTGTGTGAATTGTTAAAAAGAGAATAAAACTAAAGGAAAAGGGGATGGGTTGTTCCTTCAAACACCTTTTTTCCAGGTCACTTTGCCAAGGAGTGTTTCATGCAGCCTGGAGGTACCAAGTACAGCCTCATTCCAGAGGAGGAGGAGGAGGAGGTGGCAGCAGCAGGACGTGAAGGAGATAAAAAGATCAGCAAGGCTGAGGAGTCTTCAAAAAAGAGGAAGAAGGTACAAGGTGGGCTCAGGCTGGCCTGGAAAAGGATGAGGGGGATGGGTATTTGCTCTGTGGTTACAACTGAGTTACTACAGCAGCGTGGGTGTGAGTAGCCAGGTCTGGCCTGAGGAGCTGCCTCAGTTTTGGGCAGATTCTGTAGCAAAACAGGAACGTCCTATGCAGATTTCTTACTAATTCTTAGCTTTTCTCCTTTTATCCTTGTCAAGCTGTCTTTAAGCTGGTTTTGTGCTACAGCACCCAGCTCTCAGAAGAGATTTCTGGCAGTGAGAAGATGATTACTGTTTTTCCTGGTCGTTGTGAGGCTCTATAGGAATTGCTTCAGTGCCCTGAATTTCTGTGATTGCTGCCAATGACCTGTTTTCCTCCCTTTTCCTGCCCTCACACCTTTCTTTGATCTGAGCTCAGTGCCCTGCTGGCTCCAGGGGTATCCTGACCCAGCCAGAGCTGTGGGAATGGGCTTTATCTGCACGCTCTGGGGGAAAACCCCTGGCTGTGTTTGCACAGGGAGCATTCCCAGGCTCCAGAGCAATTCCTGTCCCTGGGAAAGTGGCACCAGATAAGAGACATTTTCCAGGCAGTGTTTGCCCTCTGCCTCAGAGCAGGATGGGTTAAAATAAAACACAGAGGAGGCCTGAACCCAAACCAGGAGCTTTTGGTGGTCAGGTTTATTCAGTGACAAATATTCACAGAATCCCAGAGTGGTTTGGGGTGGAGAGGCCCTTAAATCCCATCCCAGCCCTGCCATGGGCAGGGACACCTTCCCCTATCCCAGGTTGCTCCAAGCCCCATCCAGCCTGGCCTGGGACACATCCAGGGGCAGCCACAATCCAGTTCAAGGCTTCAATAAATCAACTCTTCCATCAGCCCCTTCACAGTCCCACTTTTAATTACACTTCCAAAGCCCTTTTTCTTTCCCCCCCCCCCCTCTTTCCAGCTCTGTGGCCTCTCTGTATCCCTGGAGAGTGGCACCAGGCAGAAAAGGCTCAAATTATTTCAGTGTTGTGGGGAGAAATTGCACTTAGAGGTGCACAAAGAGCCCGTTATCCTACCCCTGCCCATCCACCAGGATGGGGATTCCCAGTGGGGTCTTGCCCTGCTGACACTACAGGAAATGTGGGTCACTGTCCTGAATTTGTCCCTGATTTTTTGGGGGGGTTGCTGGATTAACAGCTTTCCTTGAAATCTCCCTTGTCCCTTTGATCTCCCTCCCTTCTCAGGGATGACATCAAAAGTTTTCAGATGTTTTCCAGAGCTGGAATAATAAAACTGGGAGCTTTTTTGGAGGCAGGATGTGGGATCCTGGAGATGAATAGTTCCCTTGTAGTCTCGAGTGCCTGCGGGGATCTTGTCTGGGAGCTGCCATGTGCCTCCCTGGAGCTCCGGGATTTACAGCACGTGGAAATGGCTCCGTGTCCTCAGTGCCAGCCTCCTTGTGACCTGTCCCATCCCATCTGTGTGACACCACTGTGGGGCTGGGGTTTTGAAATGAGGGGAGGGAGCTGCCAGCCCCCAAGGGATCCCGTTTCCACCGAGTGTCACAGCAGTGAGAATGACATTTGTGCTTGTTCAGGATCAGCATTTTGTGCTTTCCTGGATCTGATGTTTCCTTGCAGTTTCTGGGGTTTTTTTCCTCTTCCCAGAGATTCCTCTCCTGAGGTACTCCGGGGTCCTCACCCCCTTTTTTCTCACCTTGCCTTCCCAGTGGTTCCCAGCTTCTCTTTTCCCTCTTGCCTGAGCCCCACAGCATTTACAGGGTGGAGCTGGATTCAGGTCCCTGCACGGGGGTGGCACTGGTGTGACAGTGCCCATCTCTGGGGTGGCAGATCTCCCTGGCAGCACTGGGGGTGTGAGGCCTCTCCTGCCTCCTGGAATCCCTGAGAAAATGGGGGACTTGGGAGGGAGGAGGAGATGCTGGAGCGAGTCCAGGGAAGGGAAAGGGGCTGGAGAATTCCTGAGGGAGCTGGGAAAGGGGCTCAGCCTGGAGCAAAGGAGGCTCAGGGGGGCCCTTGTGGCTCTGCACAAGTCCCTGACAGGAGGGGGCAGCCGGGGGGGTCGGGCTCTGCTGGCAGGGAGCAGGGACAGGAGGAGAGGGAACGGCCTCAAATTGTGCTGAGAGAGGTTTAGACTGGATATTGGGAAAAATCCTTCAGGGAAAGAATTGCTAAACCTGTCCAGGGCAGGGGTGGAGTCCCCATCCCTGGGAGTGCTCCTAAACCACGTGGATGTGGCACTTGGGGCCGGGCTGGGTTGGACTGGCTGGTCTTGGAGGGCTTTTCCGACCTGAACAATTCCACAGTTCCGTGGTGCCGTGGCAGCCGTGAGCCCTGGAGCCTGTTTGGGACAGCTGGGCAGGCACAGGCTCTGTGTCCCTTTCCCTCCTGGGGTCACGAGGTGAGGGAGCTCCTGTGGGAACAGCCGTGTCCCTGCTGGGCTTGTGTGGGAGGCAGCAGGCTGGGAATGGCTGAGCCCTTCTGATCCTGCTGTCTTTGCCTTCCAAGAAAAAAACCTGCAGTGCTGACCGAGGGATAACCCCTGGGAGTGAAATTCTCCAAGTTTATCCCATCTTCTGCTCACACAACCTCCAGTTTGAGGGGTTAGATCCATTTCTAAGTTCCTTGCAGGCTTTATTCCACATGGAACAGCTCATCCCTGAGGTGGTTTTGGGTGGCCTTTGGGATTGGGGCTTTTTTAAGGCTTTGCTGCTCTTTTCCCCACCTTGTGGAAGATTTCCAGATCTTCCTGCAGATCTTCATGTGCAAACCACGCCTAAGGGTATTTGTTCTGTGACCTGTGGCTCATCCAGCCTTGGTCCATCCTCACTTTTACTGGTTTTACTGGTTCTTCCGTGGCATTAAGAGGGCGCAGCCCTTCACACATTGTCTTCATCCGAATTTTTCCGAATCTGGCTGTCTTTATTTACTGGCTATAGGCTGGGTGTTTCTCCTCAGCTTCATCCTGCCTGCTCCTCCAACAAAGGATGCAAAAATACCTCTAGATTTATGTAATGCATCTGGTTTGGGATGAAATTGGGTGGTGGAATAAGGATAAAGAATAAAATTGAGAAGCCTGGAAGGATTCTTGGCACACCCTTGGAGATGCAGACACACATTAGAACTCCATTCTGGCTTTCCACAAGGACAGACACAAAATCTTTGGGAATGGGATCATAACTCCTCAGAAGGGTCTGGTGAAAGATATTTCAGCTTCTTGGAGAGTTCTGGGCACTCCCCTCTTATCTCAAGCCCGAATACCTTTGGGAGGAATGAGCTGTTGTAGCATTCTCAGAGCACAGCCTGGAGCAGTTTCCTCACCAAGGGCAGGAGGGAGCCTGGAGTGCTGGGGGGGCCCCTCTTGGAGCAGGTTTTGGAGCAGTAGGGAAGGAATTCCATGAAAATCGGCACTGGAGCCTGTTGCTGTCCTGCTGGCAGCTCCGGCAGGGGCTTGGGAGAGAGGTTTTGGGGCGCTTGTGTTGGGTTCTGGTGTGTTTGCTGCCTAGGTGGGGCAGGATGTGCAGGGAACTGTGAAGTGCAGCTCTGTGTGCTGTGAGCCCTCTTGGCACTGAGAGCTGCTTGAGCCAAATCCTCTCCAAATATTCCCCCAAAATGCCGTGTTTGGAGTGCTGGGTGTGCCCAGAGCTGAGCTGAGCCCCTGCCAGCACTGCTGGAGGGCACTTGGCAGCTCGGGGTTGTGTCAGGGCTGGGCTGTGTCCCTGCAGGCACAAACCTGGGCTCTGCTGGGCAGTGCCTGAGCTGGAAGCGCTCCCCCTGCTCACTGAGTGCCCTGGTGCCCTGCAGAGTGCTGATCTCCCTGGGCTGGGATGCTGCATCCAGGGAGAGCTGTGCTCTGGCAGCAGGATGCTGCTTCTGCAGGAGGATTTTGGAGCAGCGCCGCCTCCTGCTACCGAAAAAAAACGTGGAATGCTTTGGGGTGGAAGCACCTTAAACCCACCCAGTGCCACCCCAGGGACACCTCCCACTGTCCCAGGCTGCTCCAGCCCCAGTGTCCAGCCTGGCCTTGGGCACTGCCAGGGATCCAGGGGCAGCCCCAGCTGCTCTGGGAATGCTCAGCTCTCCTTGCTTCCCGCGGCATTTCCAGCCCAGGCTGTGCTCACTTGCTGAGGTGCCTGCACTGCTGCACGGAGAGAATCAGAGAATCATGGAACATCCAGGGTTGGAAGAGGCACAGGGATCTCTGAGTCCAGCTCCTGGCCCTGCACAGGACACCCCAAGACCCCCACTGTGTGCCAGAACAGGAATTTGTCTCTCTTGGAGTGATCTTGGCTGTTAGAAGCCCCCAAAAAGGGGAGAGAGAGGGTTTGTTGATTTTTTTCCAGCCAGCACAATGCCCTCGTGTGCTTTCATGTCCCCTGTTCCATCCCCAGGAGCGTGTGCGACATCCTGTCCTGCCTGCAGCCCTCACGTCCTGAGAAAGTTTCCCAAGCTCTGGAATGAAACTCTGTTGCTTGCGAAGGTCTTGTCAGACTTTCTCACCATGTGCACGGGCTGGAAAAGCTTGAGAAAATTCTCCTTGCTGCATCCCCTTCTCGGGAAGATTTAACTCCTTCCCATCCTCTTCTCAGGACCGGGAGGATTTGCTTCTGCCTCTCCTCTGTGGGTCAGGGCCTTCGTGGTGAGGCTGTTGTTACCCCACAGGAGAACAGACCCCATTTTGGGTGTTTGCAGCGCTGTTGTGGAGCTAAAAAGTGCCAGGGGTGTGGTGGGTGCGACTCCATCCGCTGCTCCCTTCCCTGGGATCCCAGAGGACGCTGATTCTCAGCTCCAGGTGTTGTCTTGGCTCTTGCAGCTCCCTGGAATTGTTCTGTTTGATTAAAAATAAGCTGCCAGCTCCTTTCCTTCTTCCCCAGCTGACAGCCCGGGCCTGGTGCTTGGACACCCAATCCAGTTTGGGCACAGGAGCTTAAAAGCTGGGTTAGTCAGAGCCCTGAGCTGAGCTTGCTGGGCCACATTCCTCACTGGGGCTGTCCAAGCCTGTTCCAGGGCTTTGGTTGCCTCACTGGACATCTCTGCTCCCTGAAACCCTCCTTGGCTTCTTTCCTTGTGTCCTCAAATAGAGCAAAAATTCCTGATCAGCCCCTCTGGAGCCGGGCTGGGAGAGCTGGGGGTGCTCAGCTGGAGAGGAGAAGGCTCCAGGGAGAGCTGCGAGCCCCTTGCAGGGCCTAAAGGGGCTCCAGGAGAGCTGCAGAGGGACTGGGGACAAGGGATTCAGGGCCAGGAGCCAGGCAATGGCTTCCCAGTGCCAGAGGGCAGGGCTGGGTGGGATCTTGGGAAGGAATTGTTCCCTGGCAGGATGGGCAGGGGCTGGCATGGAATTGCCAGAGCAGCTGGGGCTGCCCCTGGATCCCTGGCAGTGCCCAAGGCCAGGCTGGACATTGGGGCTGGAGCAGCCTGGCACAGTGGGAGGTGTCCCTGGGGTGGCACTGGGTGGGCTTTAAGGTCCCTTCCAGCCCAATCCATTCCCTGATCCTCTGAGAGCCTTTTGCCAGGAAAGTCTCTCAGGTGTGGATGTGTCCAGGGATGGAATTGGTGGATCCTCGTTGGGGCTGGTGCTGCTGTGCTTGGGCAGAGCTGGAGCTCTGCGTTCCCCGTGTGCGAGGTGCTGCACTGGTTTTGGAGGCCCATTCCCTGCTGTCCCTTCACTTCCCAGAGCTGGGGGGGTTCGAGGGAGCACCTGAGCTTTTGCAGGATGGGCTTTGCCAGGCCCTCGGGAGCTGCTGGCAGCATTCCTGCTCCCTGCTGGAAGGGGATGCAGCAGCACGGGATCCATCAGATCCCCTCCCCAGGCCCGTGATCTGATTGAACATCCCCAAATTGCCATCCTGCACCATTAAATAGTGCTCATGTGCCTCGGGGTGATCCCAGTGCCCCCGGGCCTGGTCTCAGGGCAGTCTCTGCCCGCTGCTTCATCACACGCCTCAAACTGGAGGCTTCAGAGCCATTTCAAAGTTCCTTCCGAGCTTCATTCCAGCACCACCTGCTCTCGTGCTGCATCCGAAGGTCGGGTCTGGAGCACAGGATGGGGGGCTCTGAAGGGGGAGGGAGCAGGAGGGGGTGCGAGGGAGGTTGGGGAGCAGGAGAGGGTGCAGTGGGAAGTTGAGGATCAGAAGGGGGTGCAGAGGAAATTGGGGAGCAGGAGGGAGTGCAGGGGAGGTTGGGGAGCAGGAAAGGGTGAAAGGGAAGTTGGGAAACGGGAGGGTGTGCAAGGGAATCCAGGAGAGCAGGAAGAGGTGTGAGGGG
>NW_024580739.1:8503-12326 GCF_017639235.1 Corvus kubaryi
GTGCAAGGGAATCCAGGAGAGCAGGAAGAGGTGTGAGGGGAAACTGGAGAGCAGGAGGGGGCACAGGGGAAATTGGAGAGCAGGAAGGGGTGCAATGGGAAGTTGAGGGGCAGAAGGTGCAGTGGAAATTGGGGAGCAGAAAGGGGTTCAGGAGAAATTGGGGAGCAGGAGGGTGTGCAAGGGAAGCTGGGAAGCTGGAAGGGGTGCAGTGGGAGGTTGGGGAGCTGGAAGGGGTGCAGGGGAAATTGGGGAGCTGGAAGGGGTGCAGGGGAAGTTGGGGAGCTGGAAGGGGTGCAGGAGAAGTTGGGGAGCAGTGGGAGGTTGGGCAGCGGAGGGAGTGCAGAGGAAGTTGGGAAACAGGACGGCACGTGGTGAAATCTGTGAGGTTGTGCAAAGAACCACATCTTGCAGAAGGGCGCTGACCTCGTCCTGGTGCAGGAAGCTCCCCTGGGCTCTCCTGCAGGAGCAGGGAGTGTTTGGGTGCTCCAGGGCTCTCGTCCTGGCAGGCTGGGGGCTGCTGATGGGCTGGGGCTGCAGGGATGCTGCTCATGGCTATTTTAGAAATACATTTTTTGGGGGGGCAAAAAAAAGCTTCATCCTTCCAACTTGTGTTAATAAAGAACAATGAAATAATGGAGTGAGGGCAAGGACTCTCGTTCCATGGAAAATCCAACATTTTCCAGCCTTGGATTGCCATGGTGCTGCCCCTGTGCTCTGGTTTCTGCCATGCCCTGTGCCCTGCCCCTGCAGCTGGGGGCTGGCAGTGCTGGTATCTCCTGGCCCCCGGGGCACAGCGCCCTTTCCATGCAGGAACAGGCCCAGAGAGGCCCTTGCTGCCCTGCTGAGCACCAGGGACAGCGTTCCCACATTCCCGGGCTTTTCCTGTGTTTTCCTAGGAGAAGAAGAAGAAGAAGAAGAAGCACAAGGCCAAGCAGTCCTCAGAGTCGGACTCTGAGAGCTCGGCCTCGGACAGCGACGGAGCTCAGCCCTGCAGCAAGAGGCCCAAGCACTGCGGGAAGCCCAGCAAGGCTCCCAAGAAGAAGAAGCACAAGAAGCACAGGAAGTAGCCCTGGGCTGAGCAGGGCAGGCCGGGCTCCCGGGTGCACAGCTCGAGCAGCCAGCAGGGCTCAGCACCTCTCCGGCTCCGGGGACACGGAGTTTCCCTCTGGAAGTCACACGGGCCCGTGGTGGTGCCGGTGCCGACCTTGCTACGAGCTGTCCTCTGCCACCTTGGGCACGGCTGCCCCTTTCTGCCACAGCTGCTGCCAGCCCGGGCTCGTGACGCCCTGCAGGGCAGCTCTGCTGTCCCACAGCCTCGTGCTCTGCTGGAGCTGCTGCCAGCTCTGGGTGACACCAGCGCTGTCCCTGGGGTTGGGGTGGCACAGCCAGGCCCGTGCTGTGCTGGGGACAGGGTTTGGTGGTGCTGGGCCCTGTGATGGGACCACAGACCCCTGGCACAGAGCTCGGGGCTGCAAACCTGCCCCAGCTCCCTCGGTGTTGCTGCAAACACTGGGAGTGCAGGAGCAAGGAGCAAATGGGGGAGCGGAGATACGGGGAGTAAACATGTACTGTGGAGTGTTTGCTGCCTTGGACAGGGAGGGAAAATAATTCTCTGCCCTCTCCAGCTGGACTTTGGACCGGCTCCTTTCTTCTGTACCCTCCACACTTCATCTTGGGCAGGGGGAGAACAGCGTTGGCCGTGTGGAGGGGACAGGAAAGGGTTTTTTTGGGAAGTTCTAGCTGCTTCCCGAGGCTCCCGTGGGTGGGAAGGGGGTGTGTGGTGAGGTAACCCGTAGGAGAAGGCTGCTGGAAGGAGCATAAATGTTGTAACTGGAGCTGAAGGTCGGGCGGGGATGGCAGGGGCAGAGTGCCAGGAGCAGCTCGGCCCTGCCGGGACAGATGTGAGTGCGGGGAAGGAGTCGCCGCTGTGGCCTCTGGCTCTGCAGGGAGCTGGGGCTGAGTGGGCTTGGCAACCTGGCATCACAGGAGGAGTTGGGGTTGCTGGTGGAGCCTCCCCCTTATCCCTTTTCCTTCCCTGGGCTTCCCACCGCAGCTCCCCACGGCTGCAGCGCCCTTTGGGACCATTTCCCGTCCCAAATCCAAGTGCTGGGAACCTTTATTCCAGCTGAGCCTGCAGCTCTGGCTGGGGCTGCGGCTCCCTGCTGGATCGGCCTCTGGCATGGGAGGGGCATTCCGCATCCTGAGCTGGGCGGGAGAGCTCATTTCTAACCAGAACCGATTCCCACAGCCTGGAGAAGAGGCCGAGAGGGGATCTGGGATCACTGGCCATTAACCCCATCCCTGCCAGCGCGCCTGGGCTGGCTGAACGCCGGTGCTGCTCGGCAGAGCCCGGCCTGGCTCAGCCCTGTGGGTGGGCCCGTGCCAAAAGCGCCTTTTCCCGAGCAAACCGCGCACGGAGCTGTAACAACACCTTTATTGTTTTTCCATGTGACTTTTCCCACTGTTAATTAAAAAAGAACCCAACAACAAACCACGAGACCACCACCCGAGTCCCTCGAGCCCCTGCAGGCGCCGGGCGGGGGCACGGGTGGCCCTGGCGGGGCAGAGGCTCCGAGCCCACGGGAAGCCGCGCCTGGCACGGGGCCAGGAGGTGGGGACGATGTGGCATCGGGTGACAGGCAGGGGACCTGGGACAGCGTCTATGTCGCCTTCTCGTAGGTGCGGGTGCAGACGACGTTGCCCATGGTGAGAGTCTGGGGACAGAGGGGTGCGGGGGGTTAGTGCTGCCTTGCCCGGCCCCCAGCCCTGTCTCGAGCTGAGCTCTTCCCACTTCAAACCATTCCTGAGGTGGGAACCTCAGAACAAAACCATTTCCTTACCAGAATTAACTTGCCATCCTTCAGCTCCCGCACCAGCGATGTCTCCTTCCCGTCCCACTTCTGCACGTGGACGAGTTTGCCTCCGTCCAGCGTGACCACGGACTGCAGGGAGGGATTGAGACCCACGGTTACCCTCCTCCCCGGGCTTTCTGGGCTCTGGGGGGGGGTTTATCCCTCAGAGGAGACCCTGGAGTCCGGCAGGGCTCGGGATCAGCCTGCGGGTGCCACTGCGGGGATGCCCACCTGGCACCATCCCCGCCTGGCTCGGTCAGTGCTGCTCAGCCCAGCCCGGATCCTGCGCTGGGTCACGGCCTCGGCTGCCCCGCCGTGACCCCGCAGTGCCACCGGCACGGTCACCCTGCCCTCCGTGCCCGGGGCCAGCACAGGGAGCGCTGCCCGGGGCCACGTCCCGCTCCGGGGCCACCGGGACCTGTCCCGGCCGCTCCCAAGCGCGGCTCGCCGGCTCCGGCGGGGACCAGAGAGGCGGGGCAGGGATCGGGCCTTGGAACCGACCCTTCCCTGCCCTGCGGGGCCCGTGAGGGTTTTTGGAGGGGCTGGTGCAGCCAACACGCCCCTGCTCGCCGCGCTGCTGTTTGCACAGCGCCGCTGCTGACTCAGCCCCGAGAGCCCGGCCCGTGCCAAGGCTGCTGTGACAGCGCCAGGCCAGGGCTGTGCCGGGACAGGCACTGGCACCAGCACTGGCACCGCCCGCCTGTCCCCATCCTGCCCTGTGCTCCCACCCAGCCCCTCCAGAGCCGGGGGCTGCCCCTCGGGTGCCCCCCTGGCTTGGGGCTGTCCAGAGCTCAGGTGTCCCCCAGCCTCAGGTCCCCACAAGGCTCTGTGTCCTCCCTCAGATCCCCAAAGCTGGGTCCCCCCACGGCTCAAGTGTCCAAAAGTTTGGGTACCCGCAGGGTTTGGGTGCCCCACAGGCCTGGATCCCAGTGCCAGAGGGCAGGGCTGGATGGGATCTTGGGCAGGAATTG
>NW_024580740.1:0-7237 GCF_017639235.1 Corvus kubaryi
ATGTGGGGCGGAGCGGGGGTGGGACCGCGACCGGGGCCGGAGCGGCGCCGGGGCCGGCGGAGCGCGATGGGCGAGTTCGAGGTGCACCGGGTGCGGTTCTTCGGGCTGGTGCCGGCGGGCGTGCGCTGCCTCGCCTGCCACCCCCGCGGCGCCCGCCTGGCGCTGGCCCGCACCGACGGCACCGTCGAGGTGTACAACTTCGCCGCCAACTACTTCCAGGAGAAGGTGAGGGCACTGGCACGGGCCGTACCGGGCTTGTGCTGAGCCGTACCGAGCTTTATCGAGCTTTATCGAGCTTGTACCGGGTACGTACCGTGCACGTACCGAGCCCGTACCGTGCTTACTTGATCCTTCCGGTCGGCATCGAGCCTAGCCGGGCCGTACCGAGCCGGGAGCAGGCTTTACTTGGCCCTACGGATCCGCACCGGGGCTGTACCGGGCTTTATTCGGCCCCGCTGATCCGTACCGGGCCGTACCGTGACCCCGTCCCTGCGCAGGTGATCCCCGGGCACGAGGCGCGGTCGGTGGAGTCGCTGTGCTGGGCGGCCGGGGACCGGCTGTTCGGGGCCGGGCTCGGCGGGGACATCACCGAGTACGACCTGTCCCGGCTGAGTGCGGCCCGCGGCGTGGATGGCGGCGGGGGCCCCGTCTGGAGCCTGGCGGCCAACGGCACCGGCAGCCAGCTGGCGGTGAGTCCCGCCGGGCGCGGCGGCGGGGGCAGAGCGTCCCGCTGTGCCCCGCGCTGATCCCCATCCCCCGCAGATCGGCTGCGAGGACGGCTCCGTTAAGATCTTCCAAGTCGTTCCTGGGGGAATCCAGTTTGAGCGGAACCTGGACAGGCGGAAAGGTGGGTCCTGGCTGCAGCACCGTGCCTCTGTCCCTCCGGGCATCCCGGTGGCCGCGGGGCTGCGAGCCCACGGGCTCTCACACGGAGCTTCCCTCCCCAGGCCGTGTCCTGTGCCTGTCATGGCACCCCTCAGACACTCACATCGTGGCCGGCTCCATCGACTTCTTCCGTGTGATCGACGTCACTTCAGGTACCTGCTGCCCCTGGAGTGATCCCATCCCATCCCATCCCATCCCATCCCATCCCATCCCATCCCCCGGGACCGCTGGCACCCACTGGCCGCACCGGGGGATCCCCCGGTCACCCCCAGCCTTCTCCCACTCCAGGCCAGACGGTGCAGAGGATCATGGTGAACCACCACGTGGAGAAGGCCAAGCGCGAGTGCGTGGTGTGGGCCATCGCCCTCCTCTCCCGCGGCACCGTGGTCAGCGCCGACTCCTTCGGGAGGGTGCAGTTCTGGGACTGGGAGCAGGGCACGCTGGCAGAGTCCCACACCGTCAGCACCTCGGCCGCGCTCTCTCTGGCTGTGTCAGAGGTGGGCGAGACCCCCGTGTCCCCCCCGGGCTGACGAGGAGCGGGAGCTGCTGCACTCGGTGCCTCCCAGCAGTGCCCTCCTGTTCCTCCCAGTCTGCTCCCACAACCTTGTCCTGTTTTCCTCTGCAGAAGGAGGACAGCATCGTCGTGGGCACCTCGACCGGGGCCACCTACCAGCTGCAGCTGCTGCCAGTGAAGCTGGGTGGGCTGGAGAAGCGCTGGGTGCGGACAAAGCCCTTCCAGTACCACAGCCACGACGTGCGGGCCGTGGCACACAGCCCCACCGCCCTCATCTCCGGGGGTAGGACTGCCGGTGGCACCGGGACCGGGCTGGATCTCTCCTCGTGGTACTGGCTCGGCTGACCTGTGCTTGGCTTCCAGGCCTGGATGCCCAGCTGGTGATCCGCCCGCTGATGGAGAAGATACAGAAGAAGGGCTACGACGCAGCACTCCGAAAATTCACCTTCCCCCATGTGAGTGATGCATGGATTGGGGTCTTGGGGCTGGTAGGGCTGGCAGGGCTGGATCTCCCTGCCCCATCAGGTGCCCTCATTGCCCTGCCAGGATTCCTTCCCTGTCCCTGGGTCCCTTCTCTGCCCCACTGTGTCCCCTTTCCTGGTACATCTGGAGGCTTCTGCCAAGGAGCAGTAGAAGTCGTCAAGCTGGTCTTGCTGGTCCCGCTGGGTCTACATCTCCAGGCTCCCATCCCACAGACCTAATTTCCCTGCTCTCCCCCGCTGCGGAGTCTCCAGCACCTTAGGGCATTTCAGCTGTGCCCCAGCCCGTTGTGCCAGGCTGTGGGTCCATGACATCCTGCCTGTTTTTCCACGCAGCGACGCCTCGTCTCCTGCGCCAGGAAAGCCCGGCTGCTCCTCTTCCAGTTCTCCCAGCACCTGGAGCTCTGGAGACTTGGCTCCACTGAGGAGACTGGTGAGTCACAGGCGCAGCTCTCCGGTGTCGGCTCCCTGGCAGAGCCCATGCTGCCAGCAGGATTTTGGGATTGAGCTGGCCTGCGCCTCGGGGAAGGGTCTGGGCACTCCCCCAGGATCTGCAGCTTCTCAAAGGGCCCTGTGTGATTTTCCCACTATCACTGATGCTCCGTGTGGTTTCTTTCCCAGGAAAGGACGGCGAGGTCCTTCCCTTGTGCAGGATGCCGGAGCACCTCGTGCAGCTCAAGAGCAAGGTAGGGCTGAGGGGGCTGGGGTGTCCCTGGGGCAGCTGAGGGGTGTGTGCTGCGCTCTGGGGTTCCTCGGGCCGCCCTCAGCCCCGTGGCATTCCCAGGGCCCGGAGCACATCTACTGCAGCTGCGTCTCACCCTGCGGCACCTGGATCGGCTACTCCACCGCCTCCCGCTTCCAGCTGTACCGCGTGCGCTGTGACGGGGACGGCGTCAGCCTCAGGAAGGTCAGCGGGGTGGGGGGCTGTGGGGTCCTGGGGGCTGGTGTGGCCAGTGTCACTTGTGGGGAGTGTGGGTGACAGTAGGGTGGCTGCCAGGGCTGTGTTGTCCCCGCTCCCAGGTCCCCAGAGTGCCCAAGCTGCTGCCTCCGGCCTACCAGCTCCAGTTCTCCGCCGACTCTGACAGCCTCTTCGTCGCCTCCGCTCGAGGATCTGTCCACGTCCTCCAGCTGCTGGAGCCGGGGGGCTGCAAACACCTGCACACCCTGCGGCCGCCCTCAGGTGTGGGCTGGGGGGAGCTGGGATGGTGCTGGGGGTTCCTGGGCTCCACATCTCCCTTCGCTGTGGGGGCAGAGGGGGGGTGTCCCCCTTTCCTGCCCTGAGGGGCACGTGAGTTTCTCCTGGGGTTGTTTGTGCCCTGATGGCCTGGCACTGGAAGATCTGGGGATGTGGGGTTGGGTGTCCCTGGGGGGTTTGGGGCTCCCAGCACCCCTCTCAGCCTGAGGGTCTCTGCAGGCTGCTCTGAGGCTGTTTACCTGCTGGCGCCGAGCGCGGACGGGCACTGGCTGGCAGCCGTCAGCGGCGACTGGGTCATCCACATCTACAACCTGAAATGCTTCAAGGTGGGCCTGGGAATGAGCCCCCAGCCTCAGGGGACGGGGCATGGGGGGCTCAGCAGGCAGGGCCCCCCAGGAGCCATCACTGCATCCCCATAGCGGGGCTGGGATGGGTGTGTGGGAAAGGGGGTCAGAGGCAGTCCCAGAGGTTCTGGTCAGGGGTGGGTGTGTGGGAGAGGTGCCAGCGGTGGCCCTGGTGGGTCCTGTCAGTGCACTGTCCCCTCCTGCAGCATCACTGCGTGGTGCCCACCTACAGCTGCGCCGTATCGGCCCTCGCCATCCACCCCAGCACCAACAACCTTGTGATCGCCTACTCAGACCAACAGGTGGGAGCTCTTCTGGTCCAGCTCTCATGGCCCTGCTCCCTTCCCCGTGCCTCTCTCCCTGCCCTCAGAGCTTTTCGGCCCGGCTTGGGGACCTGGCTGGAGCCGCTGGTGCGGGGGTGCTGCCAGGAGCAGACGCCCCTGAGCCGCCCCGTGTCCCTGCTGTCCCGTGCAGCTGTTTGAGTTCAGCATCCCCGAGAAGCAGTACACGAGCTGGAGCCGCGCCGTGCAGAGCCGGGGGCTGCACCGCGCCTGGCTGGAGCGGGACTCGCCCATCACACACATCACCTTCAACCCCAAGAACCCCGCGCACATCCTGCTCCACGACACCTACTTGCTCTGCGTCCTCGACAAGTCCCTGGTGAGCCCACGAGAGGGCTGGGGGTGCCCGGGGTGTGTTCCTGTGGGAGCGCTGACCTGGGCTGTGCCCGCTCTCGCAGCCCCTGCCCGATGACAGCACCCTCCTGATGAACCAGAGCACCCTGAAACAGCTCCCAGAGACGGCCAGGAAGCGGCAGCTCCACGCCTTCAAGATCTGCAAGAAGTTCCAGGTGGGTGATGGTGTTGGCGAGCAGGGTCATGGAGATGCTTGGGCTCTGGAGAGGGACTTTGAATGTGGGCCTGGAGTGCCAGGACAAGGGGGAATGGCTTCCCACTGCCAGAGGGCAGGGTTAGATGGGATATTGGGAAGGAATTCTTGGCTGTGAGGGTGGGGAGGCCCTGGCACAGGGTGCCCAGGGAAGCTGTGGCTGCCCCTGGATCCCTGGCAGCGTCCAAGGCCAGGTTGGACCAGGCTTGGAGCAACCTGGGATAGTGGAAGATGTCCCTGCCCACGGCAGGGGGTAGGAACAGGATCCCTTAAAGGTCTCTTCCACCCCAAACCGTTCCCTGATTCCATGTTTCCCATCTCCTGCCCTGCAGCCCCTGCTCTTCATGGATCTGCTGGACGAGAACTGCCTGGTTGTGGTGGAACGACCCATCATGGACTTCAAAACCCAGCTGCCTCTGCCTGTCCAACAGAAGAAATTTGGCACCTGAGAGCAGAAGAAGCTGCTCCAACCTCGGGAACTGTCTCTCTGCTTCCTGGGGCACTGTAGGAATTTTCCTAGGGTGCTGTAGGAATAAAACCTCGCTGTTCTGTACATGTCCAGGCTCAGGGCTTATCCTTGTTGTGGGTGACTCCCTGTTGTCACATCACCATCATGTCATCATTATCCTCATATCCCTCCAGTGTTCCTCCCCTGCGCTGTGGGGACAAGGTGACACCCCAAATTCCGTCCCTTCTCCCTGCCAGTGTCTAATCCCAGTGTTGGCTTCTCTCTCCCCAGCGGCCGCGTGGGTCCGTGGGTGCCGCCTGGGGCCAGGAAGCCTCGTTCCCTAAGGACGGGGCTCTCTGGGTGTTGCGTGGGGCAGGGAAGCGTCATTCCCTCAGGATGGAGAGAGGGAGATCGGGAATCCCCGGAGAATTAAGGGAGATTTGAAGCGCAGGTCGTGAAATAAATCGCAGCGCGCGAAATAAATCTCGGCGCCAGACATGGCGTGCGGGGGCGTGGCTCCCCGGGCCCCGCCCTCTGACGCGACCAATCACAGCGGCGGCGCCTTAGCCGCCACCTCTGCGATTGGTGGCACGGGAGGCGGGGGCGGGGCGTCCCCACCCCGGCCCCCCCGGCCCCCCGAGCCTACCGCAGCGCGCCATGCGGGCGGGGGCGGGGCCAGGAAGCCGCGCCCTCCCGCCAAGCCACGCCCCTTCCCCGGTGACCGGCGGCGGCGGCGGCGGCGGCGGCGGCATGGCCGTGTGGACCCGGGCTTGTAAAACGGGGCTGCTGGAGCTGCTCCTCCGGGAACGCTGGGTCCGTGTGTCGGCGGAACTGACCGGGGAAACGCTGAGCTTAACGGCGGAACCGGGAACCGGCGATCCGTCGGTGGTGAACGGCGTGGTGAACGGCAGCGCGGAGGCGGCGGCACCCGGTGGCGTGAGGAGGGTGCGGGTGGTGAAAGCGGAGGCGGGAGGGCTCGGGATCAGCATTAAGGGAGGTCGGGAGAATCGGATGCCGGTGCTGATCTCACGGATCTTCCCGGGATTGGCGGCGGAAAGGAGCGGGGCGCTCCGGTTAGGCGACGCCATCCTCGCTGTTAACGGCGTCGATCTCCGCGATGCCACCCACGATCAAGCTGTGCAGGCGCTGAAGAGAGCCGGGAGGGAGGTCATCCTTGAAGGTAACGCCTAAACCCCTTCCTCTCCCCCAGTCCCCGGTACGGGCCCCTGCTGCTCTCCTGACCCCCACCCTGCTGCTCCCCCGCCGTTACCGGCTCCCACCACACTCCCCTGCCGCTGTCACCGGACTCCCGGGCCCCCCTTGGGTCCCTTTTCCGGGTGTGGGACGCCACTCCCCCCACCCCAGTCCTGGCGCGTGTGTGTGCACCCCCAAAAGCCCCAACCCCCGTGGGCCCCCCAGGCACGGGGACAGGGACTGGGGTGTCCCCTCCTGGTCGGGCTGTTCCCTCTGTGGCAGGATGGGGACCCCTCACAGCTGGGAACAAGAACATGACATCTCTGCTGGTTGTTTCCCTCCAGGACAGACTTGGGTGCCTTAGAGACAGATCTGGGGTCCCCGGGGACAGACCTGGCGTCCCCCAGGATAGACTTGGTGTCCCCTGGCTGTGGCGTCCCCCTGAACAGGTTGTCGCCTATCCTTGGTGACAGAATCCCCAGGCTGGCTGACTGTCCCCAGGGAGGGCTGCGACCCCGGGCGCTGGTTCGGGATCTGCCCGTGTCCCTGCGAGCTCAGCCTCCCCGCGGGCTCGGTGTCCCTGTGGGCCCTGTGCCCACGGCACGGCTGGCTCGGGACTGGCCTGACAGAGCCACGGGCTCCTGCCCGACCTGTTCCCAGCAGCCCGACAAGCTCGGGCAAGACCTGCCCAGCCCAAGGCACGGCGTGGGGCTTGTGCCATGGGGCACCGCGAGGACACGAGCCCCCTGTGCTGTGGGTCAGGGTGCCCCATACAGTGCTGTGGTCCCACACACTGTCCAGGTGTCCCGGCACGTCCGTCTGTCCTCTGCTGCACGAGGCTCCTCCATGGACACGGTGCCCGTTGGGCACAGGGTATGGGGACAGGTGCTGCTGCTTTCTCACCTGCTCCTGGCACACTGTGCTGGCACGAGGGGACGTGGCTGGGCTCCCTGCTGTGGGCACACCTGGCACGAGGTGCTTGGCCGTGGCTGGAGCATGGCAGGGGCTGAGGTGGAGTGGCGGTGTTGGGCTTGGTGCTTTGGTCAGGGCTGCTGTCGGACACAGTGAGAGTCCCCACGGGACCCCGTGCCAGATTCAGCGCGTCCTTCCTCGGGCTGCCTGGCTGTTTGATCCTGTCCCACAGGAGCTCCAGCCCCGTGCTGTGTTTGTCCCTGACTTCCGCCACGGGCATGGGCACCGCAGCAGACGCCTCTTCCCTTCCTTTCCCTTCCTCTGCTTTCTCTTCCCTTCCTTTCCCTTCCTTTCCCTTCCTTTCCCTTCCTTTCCCTT
>NW_024580740.1:7247-12967 GCF_017639235.1 Corvus kubaryi
TCCCTTCCTTTCCCTTCCTTTCCCTTCCTTTCCCTTCCTTTCCCTTCTCACTTTGGCTGGGCACTGCTGGTCCGATGGCTGTGGTGGGACCATCTGGTGGTCAACTGGTATCAGCAGGCCCCTGAGAGGAGCTGGTGGGAGACACTGGCTGTGCTATCCAGCCCCATCCCTCCTCACCAGCCCTGGAGCTCTGACCACCCTGGCAGGTGCCAGAGCTTCTCCTGGGCCCTCTGCCAGTGGAGGAGGCGGGACCATCAGCCCCAAACCAGCATCTCCGTGGGGCTGGTGTCACCCGTCCCGGGTCCTGGGTTTGGCCACAGGGCCCACGCCAAGCACCTCCCCCGGGTGCCCACAGGCCGTGTCTGCTGCCCTGGGGGAAGGGAGCCCTTCCGCCCCTGCGGGAAGCCGTGGGCACTGCCTAGGGCACGGCCGGGCACGAGCCTTGGAAACCCGGTGGGTGTTCCCTGCTGGGTGCAGGGGGCTCTGCCCCGGTGAAGCCGTGTGCGGCCGGCGCTGCTGTGCAGCCGGAGCAGCTGCCTTCCTGCGGCGGGACGGGCGAGGGGCGCAGCGACAGCTGGGCTTCCTCTGTGGTGAGCGCGTAGGTGGGGCGGCAGTGGCTGTGCCGGCGTGATGGTGGCTGTGCCAGGGCAGTTTCCGTGGCTGTGCTGGTGCAGCTGTGTGCTGGTCAGCAGCTCGCCAGAAGCAGAAGGGGTGGTTGCAGGTGCCACCACCCAAGTGCCAGCCTTGTGCCTGCTGGCACAAGGTGCTCCATGTCCTGCCTGCACCGTGGATGCATCCCACTGAAAACTGGGAGTCAGTTCTGCTGCCCCCACCATGGGCATCCACCATTGCCAGTCACCACGGGGCACCCACGCTTCTCTGGCAGTGCCCTGGCACAGCACTCAGGCTCTGGTGCTGCTGGCTGCCCAGCTTGGCCTCTCACCCTCCCGACTCCATCGGGGTCAGTGCCTGCACCGCAGGGTCGCAGCACTGTGAGCTGGAGCCCCCATGGGCTGAGCTCCCTCCCAGTGCTGGAGGCAGCTGCCCACATCTGGCAAACATCTGCCAAGTGGCCCCGCAGCGGGAGCTGCCGGCCGTGGCGCTGCCCGCGGCGCTCCCTGCCCGGCCCGGCAGCGGGATTAGGGGTGCGGGGACGGCGGTAATCCCGGGATCAGCGCGACGGCAGCTAATATTAACTCGTGTGCTGCCCACAGCAAGGGCAAGCGCCTCATGGCAGCGCCGTGGCTCAGCAGAGCTGGTGGGAAGGTGGGGGACTGGTGTTTCCTGCCCACTCCCCATCGCTGCTGTCCTATCCTTGCCCCCCTCCCCACTCGGCAGCTCCGCAGTGAAGGATTGGCAGCAGCACAGCCTGGGCCCCACCGCCAGTGTTGCTCCCCCTCCAGTGGGCCTGGCTGTGGCATTGTGCCGGCTGCAGGATCCTTTCACCACTTGCTCCCCAGTGCAGTACAGCCTATTTGCTGTTTTGGTTTGGTTTTCCCTCTCGCTGCCTCATCTCTGTCCCCAGCGTGTCCCTCCCTTGGCCTTGGCTGCTGGGGCTCGGCGCAGGCCAGCTGAGAGCCGTGTCCGGGCGGGGGTCCAGGGCTGCTGTCAGCAGGGTGGTGCTGGGGTGGGACAGTCCGGGGGGAGCAGGAGCTGGAGCTGGTGCCTCCTTCCTTCCTTCCCGGCCTGGAGAGGCGCGTGGAGCCGGGATGTCTTGGCTGCACACCCTCCTCGCCCTGTGGGTGTGAGCGGCAGTGCCGGCTCAGCATCGCCTACAGTGCTGGAAACTTGGCGGGCACAGTCCTGGCTGCTCCGACAGCGGCAGGGCAGGATGGGACCAGGATGGGCTGCAGCCTGACCTCCCGCCCAGCACCATTGTCCTGTGGCGCCTTCCCCTTCCTACACTCGTGCCGGCAGAGGGATGAGCTGCCAGTGCCGTCCTTCACTCAGGACTTCCCTGACCCGGACAGGGTGGGACCCCCCAAGACCCTCCAAGCCTTGGTGTGTCGCCCTATCAGGTCAACCCTGGGGCACAGGGCTGTGGTGTGGGGGTGCAGGACCCTCCCCAGGCCTGACTGTCCCCCCACTCCCCCCAGTGAAGTTCATGCGGGAGGTGACCCCTTACATCAAGAAGCCATCGCTGGTGTCAGACCTGCCGTGGGAGGGGGCGGCCCCGCAGTCCCCCAGCCTGAGTGGCAGCGAGGACTCGGGGTCCCCGCAGCACCAGGGTCTCCGTGACCGCAAGGTGATCCCCCTCAAGATGTGCTTCGCTGCCCGGAACCTCAGCATGCCCGACCTGGAGAACAGGTGAGGACAGGGGCTGCCGGTGGGTGCCAGTATGGGAGATCCTGCTCCCCAAAGACCCCCAGGACAGGACTGGGTCTGTCCACCAGTGCCCGTGTGACTGACCCTGTGCCCCATGGACACCCTGGCCACAGCTGGGGGCTGCCCATCAATGAGGCCGTGGCCTCCTGCTTTGCCCACTGAGCTGTAGAGGGACAGTCCAGAGGGTTTGGCCAGGGCCAGGGCTATGCCATGTTCTCTCCCAGACCCCTGGCAGCCCCTCTGCCTCAAAATGAGGGCTAAAAGCCCTGGCAGGTGGAAATGCACGGTGGAAGCCCCAGACCAGTGCAGCCAGTTTGCTGTGCTGGGTACAGGCAGGGGCTCACTCGGCTGGGTGCTGATGTCCCACCCTGGACCATGTCCCTGTCCCCTCACAGGCTGATCGAGCTGCACTCGCCGGACAGCCGGAACACGCTGGTGCTGCGGTGCCGGGACACAGCCACGGCCCACGCCTGGTTCAGTGCCCTGCATGCCAACATCACCGCGCTGCTGCCCCAGGTCCTGGCCGAGCTCAACGCCACGCTGGGCTCTGGCAGCCCCACGGCTGGCGGCCGGGAGGTGAAGCACATCGCCTGGCTGGCCGAGCAGGTATGCACTGTTGGGATATGCTGGGGTGCTCCCAGGGACAGCAGTGCCAATGAGATGTGCCAAGGATGCCACTGGGGCTGTGGATGCAGACAGAGAGCCCAGCCTGGGCACTGTCTCTGCTGCTCTCCCATCTGGCTGTGCCCCGGTGATGGCAGCATTTCCCGTGCCCTCAGCCCCTTCTCCCACTGGGATTTTCCAGATGGAGCCCCTCATCACACCCTCCCTTTTCCATGAATTCACGGCCTGAGAGCTGCAGCTGGCCCAGGCAGCGTGGTGAGCAGGACCCCTGGGGGCTGCTCCCAGCTTGGTTTCCCAGGATGGCCGGGCTGTGGATGCTGCCTGGCAATGAGGAACCACTGGGTGGGGATCCATCTGACCGTGGGCTCGGGGTTGAGTTGCTGGGTGCCTGCAGCCCCTGGTGCCCCTCATGGTGCCCTGGTGCCCGGCAGGCGCGCCTGGACGGCGGGCGGCAGCAGTGGCGGCCGGTGCTCATGGCAGTGACAGAGAAGGACCTGCTGCTGTACGATGGGATGCCCTGGACCAGGGACGCCTGGGCCTCCCCCTGCCACAGCTACCCGCTGGTGGCCACCAGGTGAGCTGGGGCTGGGCCCCCTTGGGGACTGGCGCCTGTTGGCTGAGCCGTGGCTCTGCCTCTCAGAGCAGGGAAGAGACACCAAAGCACTGATGGGCACGGGGTGAGTGGTGCCGGCACTGCCACCGCAGCCCTGACCCCCATCCATCTGCTTCCCCTCCAGGCTGGTCCACTCAGGCTCCGGGCGCCGCTCGCCCGCGCTGGGCTCGGAGCTGACGTTCGCCACGCGGACGGGCTCTCGCCAGGGCGTGGAGATGCACGTGTTCCGCGTGGAGACCCACCGGGACCTGTCGGCGTGGACGCGCGTCCTGGTGCAGGGCTGTCACGCCGCCGCCGAGCTGATCAAGGAGGTGACTGTGGGTGAGTGCTGCCGTGCTGGGACCCCCGGCTCCCCCCGTGTTCCCCTCCAGGGCTGAGGGGCTGACAGCGGCTGTGCCTGCAGGCTGCACGCTGGGCGGGCAGGAGGTCCAGCTCTCCATCCACTACGAGGGCGGGTTCACCATCTCCCGGGACGAGCCGGGCTCCAGCGTCCTCTTCCGCTACCCCTACGAGCGGCTGAAGATGTCTGCGGATGACGGCATCAGGACCCTCTACCTGGATTTCGGGGGCCCTGAGGGGGAGCTGGTGAGGAGGGGGCAGTCAGGCTCACCCCCTTGGTTTGGGGGACTTCCTCCAGGGCTGGTCCCTGGTTTCCCCCATCCCTGCAGCATCCCAGCTGCCCGGACTCACTGGGTTTGGCTGACTGGAACCCCCAGCCCTGCGATCCTCAGTGCCCCCAGTGGGATGTGGGGGCGGCTGACACCACTCTCCATCTCCCCCCAGGCGCTGGACCTGCACTCCTGCCCCAAGCCCATCGTCTTCGTCCTGCACACCTTCCTCTCGGCCAAAGTCACCCGCATGGGGCTGCTGGCGTAGGTGCCCCGGTCCCCCCGCCCTGTCACGAACCAGCTGGGGGTCACAGAGGGCCCCCAACCTCTCCTACCCTGTCGGTGCCTTGCTGGGGCTGGGATCGCTGCCTTGAGAGCCGCCAGGAATGTGGCAGGATGGCTGCGGGGGCTGAGCCCCTCCTGCCCCACACCAGCGTTCCCGGCCCCCCCAGTGCCCCGGGGGGTCGGGGTACACACACCAGCTTTAATCCCCCCGGGGCTGAAGCCATCACTGATTTCACCGCCTGTGCCTTGGAGCGGGGCCAGCTCGTCCCCTCTCCCCGGGGGACCCGTGGTGCCCCCCAACTCATGTCCAGGGGAGCCAGTGTCCCCCTGCCTTCGGGCTTCCCCCAAAGAGGTCACATTGTCCCCACATGGGACACGGCTGGGGCTGTGGAACCCCCCATTGCTGCATGACAGGCTCCCCGTGCCCCGCTCAGGGTGGGGGGGCACGTTTGTCTTACAGGGGGCACTCAGGGGTGCAAAGGGGATGCTCTGGCCCAGGGTCCTGGTCCCTGGGGCTTGGCCTCCCCGCCATGCCCCACCGGCCCCCAGCAGCGACCCCCAAATCTCCCAAAGGCAGAACAAACGCTGTGTCTCTGCCATGGGCCAGGGGCTGGGGCTGCAGGGGACCCTCCCGGGGCTGTCCCTGCCCAGCTGCTGCCGCCTGTGCCCCTCCAGCGGGGCCCCCGGGGCAGGACACGTAGATTGATGCACTTTTCGCTTTTTGTACTTTCCCTGCCCTTGGGGGCAGCTCTCAGACTTTGGGGGGCTGGGGAGGCCCAGGTAGGACCAGAGTGGGACCCCCAGGGCTCCCCCCTCCTACTGGGACCCTAGTACCCCCCAGCCAAACTCCTGCATGGTTCTCTGCTTCTGGGGGCTGTGCTGGGCAGGCGTGCTGTGGGGTGCTGGCCTGGGGTGCTGCCCCCTCTCCTTCTATTTTTGTATTCTTTGTAAATCGCTATTTATATCAGATTGCCTTTTCCAGGGGCTCCGAGTCTCGCTCTGAGTCTGGTGTGGGGATGGTGGGAGGAATGAGGGTCTCTGGAAGGAATGGGGGGATCTCTGGGGAAGCTGGGGTGGTCTCTATGGGGAATTCTGAGGGGGCTGGGGCAGCTTTGACAGCAGGGGCAGCGGGGCCAGTGCAGCTCTGGGACAGGTGGGCACAGCAGCGGGCACAGCAGCGGGCACAGGGACCTGAGGGTGTTCGGGGAGGGGGTGGGTGTGTGTGCGGGCACAGGTAAATACCGTGCAGGCTGTGTACTTGGGCA
>NW_024580741.1:0-29396 GCF_017639235.1 Corvus kubaryi
TCCTCGATTTTATCGTACTTGGGAGGGTTCATGGCGAAGATTTGATCATCCTTCACGGTCAGGGTCTGTCAGAGGGAGAAGGATATACATGTCAGCTAAGAATCCAGAGCAGGGATCAAATGTTGTCCTTCAGTCTTGCTTTTCACTCACCTCGCCTGCTTCAGTCTTGACAGTGACTTTGCCCGATTCCCTGCTTGTGATTGACCCTTTCACAAAGGATTCTTTGGGATGAGCCACAAAGACAGATGTCTTGGCATCAAAAGGTTTGTTCTGGGCCTCAATTCTCTCCTTCTCTGACTTTCGGAGGTAAGGAGCTGCCTCCCCAAAGACGGCCATCTCAGAATCTGAAGACATGGCTGCACTTTATGGAGGAGCTTGTCAGCAGAGAACACTATGGAAGAGCAGATATGTTGCTCCAATTTGCCAAAAAGTAAGCACTTGTTAGTAGAAGAAAAGATGTGGAGAAAAAAGAAACTATGTTAATACTACTTGTAGCCTTTTGGAAGGAATGGTGAATTTTTGCATTAGTGCAATTCAATATTTATGGCAAATGTATATATATGGAAAATTGTATTTTGGGAGATTATTTGGCTTATACTGAAATCACACTTAAATAATCTATAGAAACTTACGATTCAACTATTCAGGCACTGTACTGTGGAATTAAGAACCTCAAAAATCCTTTCAACTGCTTAGGCACTCTTAAAATTAATTTGAAATTATGATAATGCACATTCCTCACAATTGGTACTAATTCACAAAGCTCAGAATGCTCATACTCCAGTGGCTGAATTGCATACTGAAAACTCAAACTTCTTAATGACTCAGTTTCAGTATTTAAAACTTTTGTATAATTGTATTAATAATACATTTTTCTCCAATGTTATTAAGTGCCTGAATCCAGGCATAAATTGCAACACGACTGTCAAAAGAAGATTAATGCTGTTTCAAACCACACTGAGATAGCTCCTTTTCTAGTACTTTCTTTTGCTTTTTAAAAATTAGTAGAATTTTAGAGAAAAACAAATTCAGAGATTCAAAGATTCAAAGCTCAAATGAACTATTTAAAAATAAAGAATTTTAAAGTCTGTATTAATTTCTCCGAAATATTTTTTTCTTCCCCCTGCCCTGAGAAAAAAAAAACTCAAACAGTGGGCAGCTTAGGAAAACATTTAAATATCTCTTTCTGTATAGAGTTAGGTACCTGATATTTACAAAACATTTAGGTACCTGATATTAACACAGCATTTAATCTTGTGTTCATTTATACTAACATGAGAAAATATAACATATATTCCTTTCTTTTTGTCTCTGGAGGAACAGGTATATGTCTTCCAGAGGAAGAGGGCTGAATCTTCCATTTCTTGTGAGGTAGAGAACAAGCAGAGCAGGGAACAAAGGGGAGCACTGCCTTTTACAGAAGTGACAATCAGAGCTTTGTTGCTTAAATTACAGCTCTTCCTTCTCTTTAGTGATTCCATGGCAAATTTTGGACAAAATATCACATCAATCCACATATTCTGAGACAAAATGCTGAATTTTGCAGTTTTCCTACTGTGTTCCTGGTTCAGTTATATAGCTGCAACAGCAATGCTGGGAAGGCAGTACACCTCACTCCCTGTTAGGTGAGTTAAGCAGAAGTGAAGAATGTCCCCATGGGGATTTTCTGGCCTGCCATGAGTAGTCAGAGATTTCAAACACAGCTCCTTAAAGAATGGACCAGATGACCTTATGAGATCCCTTACAACCTGGACTGTTCTATGATTCAGTGATTCACTTAAAAACCTTACCAACGTTCAGCACCCCACCACCTTATACTGTGACTACAGTGGGCTTGAGAATATACAGTCAAACAGTGACCATTCACTCAGCCCTACAGACACCCCACCCAAAAGGATCTGTCTCTGCCCCTAAGAATCAGTAAATCAGGTTCTTACCTCTCGTGACACCAGATGTGTGGCTCGTGGGCTGGCAGCTGGTCAGTACTGTAAAACAGAAATGGCAGTTCCCAAATTGCTGCTGCACAGAAATCAAGAGTGAAAACATGCAGGTGCCTTGAAAACTGATTTATAATGGAGTCCCCTCCTGGACAGGAGCACCAGAGGCAGCAGGACTGTTGTGGCACATTAGGCTGCCATCCCCTTCCTGCCAGCCTGCAGACCCCATGCTCTTACCTTGCAGCTTTCTGTGGAGCCAGGGCAGACGTCTTGCAGGGACGTTTTATACGATCTCGTCTGCAGATGCTACAGATGCCTACTCTTTCTTCGGTCAAAAATATTTTGGCAAACCCTCTTTGGCTAAGCATTGTCTGGCAAACTGAACTAAGGGCATAATTGTCATTTGACATGACTAGATATAATTAGAAAATTTTGATGTCTTAGTGGCTATATGAATACATCTCCTATAAATAATGTGACAAGGGTGTTAAGGAGAGAATCTGGACTAGTCAAAGCACTTAAAGAACTTGGATTCAGGACTTATGGATTCTATTGCTGGATTTCCCACCGACTCACTGCACGACCTGGGATGGATTGCTTGGTATGTCTGTGCTGCAGCTATCCCAGCTGTGCAATGGGAATGTCAGCTTTTATCTTTCCCTTGTGATGGTGTGAAACTTGTAAGAAATGCCTAAGAGGAATACATTAGACAAGCCACTAAGAGGGAAGTAAGTATTACTAAAAGCATTTGGCGGATGTGCTGGTAAGATTCTGAAAGCAGAGGAATAATCTGGTGTGATAGTGCTGGTGCCTGAGAGTCACAGACAGGCCAAGATAGTATAAGGGACAAAGATTTGGTCACAGAAATAAGAGGCTGGGGTGTAGCTGAACTACTGGGCTGGGTCTCAGTGAGAGATGTGAGGTCAGTTCAGGTACATGAAGAACAGTATACATACACTCGTGCAGATGTACCCATCTTTACACTTGAAATTGCAAAAGAAGTGGGAGATTCTCCAAGAAGGGTTATTATAAGCCTGTGTATGAACCTGTGCTAAGGGGAGTGTCATAAGATGTGCTGTGATTTCTGCTTTGTAGATCAGTGCAGCTTAATAACAGATGTTCCTTTCATTTCTTGATGATGTTTTAATTCATCAGAAAGTACCCATATTGGCAGTTCAGGGCAGGACCTCAGTTGTTTCTTATGTCTTTTTTTCCAAGTCTGACCTGTCAATCTGTACCATAAATAAAAGAAATCCTTGAGGTAAAGATTTGGGCCTGTAGAAATCGATGTCATTTGAATATTCATACCCCTTTCAACAAGGAATGGTTATGGGTCATTACAGAGTCTACAGTTTCCTTAAATTCCTGCAGAAATTTCTGCTCCTGCAGAATTTAAAAGCCCTTCACCAACACAGAGCTCACACATCCAAATGACAGCATCGGTATAGAGACTTGCAGCCTTCAGTCTATCCTTGTTTCCATTTCTGCTAACATGAACAAACCATGGACTCAGCTGAATGCCTGTCTCCCATCTGTCAAACTCATCAACCAGGAAAAAAACAAAGACCCCTTCAGCCCTTCCCACCTGCAGGGATACTTTCCACTATCCCGGGTTGCTCCAAGCCCCATCCAACCTGGTCTTGAACACTTTCAGGGATGGGGCAGCCACAGCTGTTCTGGGAAACCTGTGCCAGGGCCTCAGCACGTCATAAGGAAGAATGTCTTCCTAATATCTAATTTAAACCTACTCCCTGTCAGTGGGAAGCCATTCCCTCTTGTCCTTGTCACAAGTGCCTCTCCAGCTTACTTCCAGCCCCTTTTTGGCGCTGGAAGATTGTTAGGTCTCCCTGGAGCCTTCTCTTTTCCAGGCTGAGCACCTCCATCTGTCTCAGCCTGTCTCCAGAGCAGAGGATGCTCTCGGAGTATCTTCGTGGCCTTCTCTGGATTCTCTCCATCAGGTCCATGTTGTTCTTATGTTGGGGGCCTCAGAGCTGAATATGGTGTTCCAGGTGGGTCTCACCTGAGTGAGGCAGAGGGGCAGAAACCCTCCCTCCCTGCTGCCCACACTGGGGGATCAGCTCAGCTGCCAGGACACATGGCAGGGACATGCTGAGCTTCTCATCCAGTAACACCCCTAAATCCTTCTCCTCAGGGCTGTTCTCAATCCATTCACCACCCAGCCTGTACTTGTGCTTGAGATTGCCCAGACACACATGCAGGACCTTACACTTGGCCATACTGGTGTGTAAATTTCATGAGGTTCACATGGGACCATCTCTTCGAGCTCTCCAGGTCCCTCTGGGGAACATAACCAGAGGTGTTTAATATCTCTTTAGCCAACAGGAGTAGTGGGATCAGGGGCATCCTCAGCAAGTTTGCTGATGACACCAAACCACGTGGTGAAGGTGCCATGCTGGAGAGAGGAGATCCCTGAAAAGTCTTAAGTCTTGTCATAGGTTAGCAAGCATAGTCCCGGAAGGGACGTCCTTGCTAAGGGGTGCTTACAGTTTCCTCTGGGAACTGATAGAACCTATCAGCTGGCCAGTTTGAATATGGACAATTCTCTAAGCCACTTAAAGTTGTGATCACCTCTGTGATCCACATTTAAGAATAGGCAAACTCCCCCTCCAAGCTCTCTCTCGTTTCCGGCGCTGGGACAGGTGGCTGCAGGGCCCGAGCAGGGCCCAGTGGGCCCGGCCAGGCCCTGCTTGGGCCAGGCCGGGCCGGGCCACGGCCATCCTGAAGCCATGGACCTGTTCCAGCCGTGGAACCCCCCCCCACTGCCTTGCCGTGGGCAGCCGGAGCAGCTCGGCTCTCCCCCCTCTCCACTGCGATAAGAAAAAATTCAACATTCCAGCTGTAAAGCTGCAAGGCCGAGGTGAGAGTAACCCTTTTATTGCTGTGAAGAGCTGAAAACCTGAGGGAAGAGAGAGAGGAGATGCTTAAAGCTGAAATTCTGTTGTGAAGCTATGATATATCAGAGTATCCTGTTGTAATTTCATGAAGATATGGGGGGTGGAGTGTTCAATTCGTGAGCAAAAGCACCTGCGCTGAGATAGGCAGATGCTGACGCAGCTGTAATTTCATGAGAAGTTTGGACAGGGAGAGATGAACCAGATGAGGACTTTTGCTCCGAACGGGAAAGGAGAAAACCTCAGTCCGTAGAGATGCTCCCAGAGATAGTCCTAAAGATGAAGATGATGAAGACCCTTTGCTCCCAGGGAAGGAGAAGGGCCTCTGTTTTTGTTTCTGAACGGCTCAACCTTAAAATTGTACCCCAAAAAACTTCAAGAGTGGACCCTCGAAGGCAGTTGCGGGAAAAGCTGCAAGTCGGGGGAAAGGACTCACACGCAGGCAGAGAGACTCCTCTTCCTAAATGGACTGAACGATATTTGGAAGTGGGCGGCTGTCTCGTTGTGATAATGTTTTCATAGCATGAGCAAGAAGAGACTTCTCTTTCTAAATGGACTGAACAAGGTTATTATGGAAGTGGTAAACAGACTGAACATCTTAAGGGTTGTCTTTTCACATCGTCAGTGGGAGAAGGGAGGAAGGTGGGGGGAGGAGGAGAGTTCTGAAGGTGGTATTTTTTTTTTTTTCTTCTTTTAGGTCTGTTAATAAACTTCTTTATATTCTTTCAAGTTTGGTGCCTGTTTTGCATTTCTCCTAATTCTTATCTCACAGCAGATAAACAGTAATGAGTATTTTGGACCAAACCACTACAGTCTGCTCTCCTGAAGTCCAGGGCAGCGAGCTTGTTGTGTCCCTTCCTCGCTGCCCCAAGGATCTCTAACTCCACCATTTCATCGTCACTGCAGTCAAAGCTGATCTTGAGCTTCACATTCCCCAACAGCCCCTCTTTGTTGGTGAGAACAAGGTCCAACACATTCCTTCTCCTTATTGGCTCCTCTAACACTTGAAGAAGGAAATAATCTTCACAAGAAAGTCCTGGACCAGTCAGAGTGGTTCTAAAGGAGGGCTGAGAACAGCAACACCCGTCCTGTGAAAAAACGCTGAGGTACTTCATAGAATCATAGAATCATTAAGGTTGGAAAAGGCCTCCAAGAGCAGAGAATCCAACCTTTGACAAAATTCCACCACACTTGCTAAACCATAGCACTAAGTGCCATGTCCAGTCATTGGGTTTATTCAGCCTGGAGATGAGAAAGGTTCAAGGACACCTTCTTGAGGCCTTTCAATACTTAAAGGGGGTTTATAAGAAAGGCAAAGCAAGAATTTAAAGGGCAAGAAGCACTGGTTTTAAGCTGAAAAAATGTAGATTTCAAATAGATATAAGGCAGAAATATTTCATGATGAATGTGGAAAGACACTGGGATGGGTTTCCCAGAGAAGTAACAGATGTGCCACTACTGGAAGTTGGATTTGATGAGGCTCTGACCAGTATCCCTGAGCTCTTCTCTGAGTAGCTGCTGTTGCCTTTCTGTTAAGTCCTGGTCTCAGTGGCATGTAGCAAGTCTGTCTTATGCAGTGCTGTCAGGCTGGGACCTAAGGTAGCTTCTCACATGTGAGTCAGGCTGTGAGAAAGAAGAATTCCTTCCTTGCTCCCTAATGTCCCCTTAGTAGCTGCAAATCCTTCAAGATTTATTTAGTCAAAGGCCAAGTGGGTTTGGTCAGTGCTCCCAGGAGGGCAAAACTGTTGCCTGTGTTATATAGCTATATTGCATGTTATTCTGCTTTATAGCTTTCCACGGCTATATAGCAGAATATATCCATATATACTGTTTGTGAAAAAATTTGTGAAGGACTTTGTGAAATTATTGCAGTAAAGGTGAATGAAAGATATGCCCAATTCCCAATTTTACTTAAGGAAAAAATACAGTACTGTGTACATTTCAATATAGCATCCATAACTATGGTACACAACAGTCCTACAATATCTAAATGTAAGTATATATGGATATTCAGATCTTAATTCTTACTGCTTTACAGCTTTTCTGTACATGAGCAACATACTGTTTGCCAGTATATTTCACAGTCCTAAACTCAGGTGACACCCTCTGTCATTACAAATAGGGTTACAGAGCTTTTCTGTCTTTTCAAATATTCTGAGTATTTTTGTCTTTTTACTGAATTGTGTTCTCAGGTTCAAATTATAGGCAGTTTTTCTTGCTATGATTGTTTTATGTCGTCCAATGACAATGCAAAAAAATTCAAAATACATAATGATGAAGAACTTTTGTTTAGCTTATGTATCCTCACTCAATTTCTACATATGGAGTGAAATCAATTTAGAGAGAGTAGTAACTACTAAAATCTGATGATGTGTATGTGCACTCAGGCATAATGTCAAATGCAGGTAATTTTCAGTGTACAGAGAGAAGAATAGAATTATCTATGCTCTACCAGGGAAGCTGAGGAAAATGCCCATGTACTGAGCTCCTCTAAAATACGATAAAATATATGTCACGAAAGAAACTGTCCTGCTGCCTTTTCCATAATCCACATGATCTAGTGCAGCACTGACCTGTCTTCTCAATGTGACCTTCAAGGGAGCCTTTCAGGGCTCTTTTTAGGTTACAGCAACAGCTGAGGAAAGAAGTCGCTGATTCCCACTGCTGCCAGGACTTAATGGAAACTCAGCAGGGGATGGCTGGAGAAATTAATTTCTTCTTATGTGTTGTCTCTGATATTAATGTCTGCTGCTCTTTGCCCATCATTTGCAGGGTGATACATACTTGAACCCTTTTACTTGTCCCTCTCAAGTCTCTTTCCATGTACAAGCACAGAGGGAAATAACATCATGCTGAACTAGCACAGCAAAAGTTTGCAGTGCTGCAGTATTTGCTTCACAAGATACAGGATCCAAGGTAATGGAGATGATCACAACAGGATATGTTAATAAAACTGAAATTCTTCAGCATATTTATTCCTGGCCTAGCTCTAGTCCTACTCAACAGCAGCTAATTTTTGTTCACCCACACAAGTATAGTTGGGGCAGTACTATGTGTATTGAAGAACAAGGTCTTACATTTGAGTTAATTCAGAAAATTCAGAATTCAGTGGAGAATTAGAAGTATCTTAATGGTGTTCTGGTGACAGCATGCTCTGTCCACCTGAGTAGCAAGGAAAGTCATAGTTCCCAAAGATGTACCCTATGTCAGAAACCGTGCCATCTCAGTAGGCAGTGCCATAAACATGCTCCTGCAATGCCAATGCCACCATCTCACCAGGAATGGGAAGTTCTATTTCTTTCAAAAGGAGGTGATAATTTAGAGACAGTTTAATTAATAGCTTGAGAGGACTTCAGCCTCGTGTCCTGTAGAAAACATTCAGCTCTCTGATGAACTCCAGGACTGATTAAACTCCAACAACCTGTAACTAGAGGTATTTCATTATGAAATGAGCTTTTACCAATGATGGTTTCAATATCAGAACAAAGCAGCAGCATAATTAAACAGCTGGAATGAAAAGCTGAATTCACGGGTCAGATTTATCTTATTCAACACTGTGTGATTGACAGATGCTAAAGTCATCATCCATTCCCTATAAGCTTCAACAGACCAGGAAGACTAAAGGTATGGGCAGGCAGCATATATATCCATTCACTCTAAGCATGATAGAGGGAAAAGGCAGTACTCTGAGTTTTTCTAACTACCACATAATTGCATTGCAAACTACTAGAAAAATTTTCAATATAAAAAGACATTTGAATGTCTTAGTTGTTTTGGTGGACTGTCATTAGTCCTTGCAAATCTGGTCATCTTGGTCTAACAAATCCCAGCTGACAGTTCCTAGTGACATCTCACAGTATGTTTTCTGTTCCAGAAGAAGTCCCTTGCTGACATTAAATTCTATATGCTGTAAAAATAAAAATGAACGTGTTAAAATATTTATTTTTTAATTTGACAGGTGTCTTCTACCTTCACTTAAATAAGAATATACAAAAGAGACAATTCTTTAGCTGATATGTTAGTACTCTGTTGTAAAACACCTCATTCATTGGAAGAAAGAGCTACAGGCCAACTGAAAAATGTTGTCAGCTTTTGACATTTTGACTAAAAACCAACAACTATAAAGGAAGAGAATCTAGATGAAAAATGTAGGTGATTTACATATCTTGCTTGAAAATGTATTGATAAAATCATTCCAAAACAGCATGGTGCCATGAATGACTTGGATGTATGTCAGAAGTTTGGCAGATGATACAACCAATGATATTAGCACAGTGTTGCATAAGTCTTCCAAGAGAAGATTTGTATATTAGCAGAAGCTTTGCAGGAACTTAATCAGTATTGTCAGTAGTGTCTTGAACTAGGAAAACACACAAAGACAATAGGAGCACAGGTAAGAAACACTGAAGAGTAATTTAGCTGAAAAAGTTGAACTAAGGCATATGAAAACAATAACCTGAAAAACTTTTAGGTAGTCTTTGACAAAGTACTAGTGTGTTGGTTTTAGTTTGGTTTTTTTTTCCAACCTCAGCTCCTCGTTCATGGGCTAAGAATTTCAGGAAGTAATCTCAATGAACAATATCAAGGCAAACAGACTAAACATTACATTCAAGTTTCAAGGCAAAATGGGAAAACAAAAGTAATTTGGACTATGTTTATAGAGGTCAAAGATGGAGATAAATATGAGAAGAACATCACAGAAAATCAATGGATATCCAAGGTGTTTGTGTCATTGAAACTATCAATACTGATAGCACTTCTTTAATTTCCTGCAGAGGAATCAGAGAATCAATTAAAGAATGGCTTCAGTTGGAAAGGGCCTGAAAGAGCTGTGGGCAGAGACACCTTCCACTATCCCAGGTTGCTCCAAGCCCTGTCCAACCTGGCCTTTGGCATTTAAAGGGATGGGGCAGCCCCAGATTCTCTGGGCAACCTGTGCCAGGGCCTCTCCACCCTCACAGGGAAGAATTTCTCTCTAATACCTAATATAAAACTCTTCTCTTTCAGTTTAAATCCATTACCCCTTGTCCTACAACTTGGCATGGTGAAATCAAAGGACGTTTTTAAGCAGCCTATTCTCAAGTGTCCTTCTGTAAGAAGCCAAAATTGAAAAGACTCATGTCCAGACTGTTGTTCAGACTCTTGCCCTCTCACAAGAGCGTACCCTGATGAATTCATCCTTTGTGGCAGCTTTATCTTCTTTCACAAAGCTGAGTTTTCTCCCACTGACGATTAATTCAATTTACTGGCATGTTGGCCTATAAGCTTCTTGGAAGAATCCAAAGTCCTCAATTCTATTAGTTGTCTGCTGCAAGTTCACAGACATTGGTAAAGTACGCTGGAGAAAAGTCTGTTTCATGCTGCCTTTCCTAGCACCCTGCCTTGTGCCAGGGAACGTTTGCAGACAGGGGAAGCCAATCACTTGTACTGATAAATCATTAGCACATTTCTTGTCAAGCTTTTGACCTGTGCCAGCAAAACATCTCCTAAACAGATTTGAAGGCATAACTGGACAGCTGGCATTTTCTGGGACCCTTCCCAATACAGTCTGCATCCAGTCTCACCATTCTTGATACAGAAATAGTTTACTTCTACAAGCATAAACAGTTCTCTGCCAATTGGCCTAAGTTCCTGGACATGTTTAATTTACTAGTGTAGCTGGAGTGTTACTCTGGAAAGATTTGGAGGAGAAACAGTGGTATCAGTCCTTGGGAAAGGAAGGGCCTGCTGGAAGAAGCAACAATATCTTGTTGAAAAAAGGGAATTAAAATTGATTGTGCCTCTATTAACTTTCTGCCAATGCTTCCATCTCTTCTGGGCTGGACTCCACTGCAGCTGAATGCAAAACACAGCAGAGTCAAAAGAGAAGAGGCAGAATGAGGGTGGACTCCAGCTACAGGCTGTCCTGCACAGTAGCAAGGAGGGGGCAAGGATCTGCAGTGCTGACATTCCCGTGGAAGAGGGAGGATTTTATTGTGCTGAAAATAGATCCTTCTCGAGATGGAGACAGGGCAGCTGCCTCACTCTCTGCCAACCCTTAACTATGGCTTCCCTTCCCCCGTGTTCTGGAACTGGCTGTGAATTCAGGAGCAAGAATCACAGCAAGGCAGCAGAGTCAAGTGAGAAAGTGGAGGCATCTCAAGATTACTAGTTTGTATCCCATTAGGAAACCATCCTGAAGCCCCCATCCATGTTTTTTTCTTGGTACCATTCAGCTCACAAACTAGAAACTTGACTTTAGTGTGAGGATGAGGAGACAGTGATGGAAATAACTCATGATATGAAATACCTTGCTAAACATCTCCAGGCTCTGTTTTCATAGTATATCTTTTAGGTGTCTCATTTGGAAGCTGAGAATGAGCTGGGCAAATGGGTGGTTGCGACCTTTAAGAATTGTCTAAACTGTCTCAACCGTTCAATCAGCAGCTAATTAGTAGCTGGCTGGCAGTTGTTAATGAGAACAATACCCCTGTGGTTCATGAGACCCTTATTTTTCAAAATCTCCATCAAAGCTCTGTGAGTGAGTCACAGATTGCACCTTTGGCAAATTTGCCAATAACGTTAAGGGATTCGAGTGACAGAGATTTAATCCGTCTGCAACTTTGAACAAATAGGGCTTGTCAGGTAAAGCTTATTGCAGTTAACTGAGTTTTTCTCCTTCCTAAGGCCAGTTTTGGTGATTCAGACTGTTCTCAGCCTTTGCAAATGCAATCTTTTGTGCACTTCCAGCGACATATAATTCCCAGCTCATTCAGATTTTCTTCCTGTTGCCCTTGCATTCAGATTTCTTCTGCTTGTAGCTGTGGTAGCAATCCTGTGCCTCAGTGAAAGTGGAGAGTCCCGGTTTTTAACGTGCCAGTGACAATCTTACCTATCTAATGGAAGTTGGAGCCAGGTGATAAGAAAACAGACTCCACAGATAGCCATGCCCAGCCGTGTTCTTGAGCTACTGTAGTCCCAGCTAGGCAAGGCAGGGATGATTCATGGTGTCAGGCAAGCCCAAAGCCTTTCTCAGCTGGGAATTCAAGCTCTAACAAGTAGAGAGCAAAAACCTGTCTTTATATATTTTACTATTTCCTATATGTGTTCATAAAATGAAGCCTTTAAAGAGAGCCACAGTATCAGTATCGGTTGTCGCTCAAAGCCAGCAAAGAGCTCTAATTAAAGAAGCTAATAGGAAGTCCCAGGGTGAAAGAGCAACACGAGGTATGATGTCACTTTTTTAATTGGCAGAGTTCTTGCAATAACTCTTCTGAGAAATAGGGAGCACCACAAGCCTTGTGGGAGAAGCCTGTACTACTCATGAAATCCCTTGCATCTAAAGCGAGTCACAGGTGTACCAAGTTAGCTGTGACTGCTGGGCAATCTGCATTAAAACATGAAAATCTGAATTGTTTGTTGCTGTATTGACAACAGAGATGGTAACTTAATAGTCGATCCACATGGGCTGTGTAACACTGCAGTAAATAAAACAACCCCTGTTAGTTCAGAGGTAAGATGAGAGCACAGCAGCAAAGAGTGACTGAAAATAAGAGCTGAGAGCATTAGCAAAAATCATGTGTGCTGTGGGTTTCCCAAACAAGCACAGTGATGTGGAGTGCACCAGTTGTGGTACTTTGGAAACTGTTAGGGAGAACACAGGTGGCTCTGTATAAAGTTCTGGTGGCACCTCTGCTGAAATACTCTGTGCTATCCCAGCATTACACATTCAGAAATTACTGACCCAAGGGAAAAAGGGGAATTTGTGAGAGAGACCAGTTTAGCAAATAAGCTCCCGTGACGGAGGAGCTTGGAAGAGTTCAACTGAAAGCTGTTGGGCCTTGGCCAGAACCCAAGGGGCAATAGTGAGCCACCCACTTGCTTTTAGGTGGGACAGATCCTTACAAATCCATCCTATAGCGTGTTGCCTCCCCAGGCTCTGTCTCATGCACTTTGCAAACTTGACTTGCCAAATTTGAAACCCACATCAGCCTGGAGCCAGTATCACTGGGCACAGTATCAGCTGCTTTGCCCAGACAAGAAGAGGCCCCAGCTGGCCCTGGCTCCAGCAGCTTTCCATGCACTCCATGAACACACAGAGTGCTTTGCCTGCCAGGTGTGTGCTCTGCCCAGAGCCACAAGCAGTGGCTATGCTCAGCCTGCTGCCTGTGCAAACAGAGGGCTGTCCTGGCTCCAGAGCAGCAGCACCTGGGCTCCAGGCTCTCCATGGCCTCCTGGCGAGGAGGACATCCCTGCCTGTCTGCTGCCTGTTGGCTTGTTGTGACAGACATGTCAGGACCCAGTGGCCAGCCCAGAGCACTGTCCTGGCAGTGGCTCAGCCTCGATGGGGTCTGAGGCTGAAAAGCGCAGGAATGATGAGACAGGCAGATGGGCTGAGGCTTTCCCTGAACACTACCCCATTCCTCAGGTGCCCCTGGCTCAGGCACATCCCAATCCTGCTGTCTTTGTTCAGTGTGGGATCGGGAGTCTGCACCTGGTTCTGCCCCTGTGCATTTGTCGGGCAGATTTTTGAATGAATGGAAATCTTCAGTAGCCACTCATTGGTGGTGATGAGCTGTGCAGATTAATTACAAGTGTTTTGAGGAATATGTGACACTAAGTTGTTCCCAAAGGATGGTTCTTCTCATAGGGGAAGCACTCTTTGGGCCATGAACGTTCTCTCCTCTATTTTCTGCCACACATGAACCGTAACCTTTTCAGATTTATGATGTGGACATCTGCACTGTATTGGCCTGAACAGTTCTGTCAGCGATACATCCCTAAGGATCCCAGACCAGTTATTTTTGTGGATGGTGGTATCATTGCTCCTTGGAGTTGGGTTTCAGAAACAGGGAGATTGTTTTTCACTGACATCTTAAAATTTGAGGGGGAGATTAGAATTCTCCAGGGAGTAAGTGTGGCATTTGACTCTGTCAGCTGCACAGAGTATATAATCTGTTCCTATAATAAGAACATCAGGATTTATACAATTCAGGACATCATAAATTATGCTAAAATATGGGGGGGTCCTCTGAATTCAGGAAACTGAAATGTGAATTCATGGAGAAATGAAAGTACACTCACATTTGCCCACACACTGTTTATGTTACTCTCATATTTTCTTTTTGTGTCAACCCAGCTTGAACTCTTCTTGGGAAGAAACCTCTGCATGAATGCACAGAAGGGGTGAAAACCTTCCTAGGCTGTTGTGCTGAAAAACTTCCTGGAAAGAGATATTTCCAATGCTGGTCTTCCATGGAGGTGAGAGTGACACCTTTTCTCTTTTGGCAGGAGGAATGAGGTGATAGAAATGTCCCCCTTGTCTGGTTTCCATAGAAGTTCTTTCTTTCCATAGAAGAGAGACATCTCCTGTGTGGCATCACAGTTCCTTAGGGAATGTTTTGTGGACAACACAGGTACCCTAAGAAATCTCTGCATGAGCTCCTCTGTGCTACCCCCCACTGCCCTCCCCCCATCTTCAGTATCAAAAATTGTAGCAGGCACTAATGCAGCAAAGTTGCCAGGGAATTTCCTGAATTTTCCTGTGGAAGATTTGACACAGCAATATGCTCTGTGCTTAGATGTGTCGTGCCCTCCCTCGATTGCAGCACAACCGAGTATTTCCCAGAACTTCTGGGAAAAGGAGCTAGTGAGTGGGGGTCAGCCTCTTCTGCTGTCATCCGAGTCCCACAGGGAGGGGTGGGAAAGCCTGGAACCTGCCCACCACAGTCAGCATGGCTTGGTCAGCCCTAGGTCAGAACAGCATGGTCATCTCCCGAGGGACAGGGACAGAAGGAAGGGAAAACTGGGCCAGAGAGGAATCTTAGATGGGGTCCAGTGCAGTGCAGCTGAAGTAACTCACCCTCTCCAAACTGTGAAAGCATCACTGACCCTGTGTCAATCTGACAGTTTTCCCCCTCAGAGAAAATTTCTGGTCCCCTGGCATGACAGAACAACCACCTGGTGTGGTTCTCCCCAAAGCTGTAGGGAAACAGGGCTGCTGATGATGGCTTGCATTCAGCTCAGGGAAAGGTGCTGGGCTTCACACAGTTCTTGCCAGAGCAGCAGTTCCCTCATGTCCTCAGCTGAGATGTCCATGTGGCAGTCCCAAGAGAGCAGTCCTGGCAAAAGGCTTGTTAACATGCCCAGGAAACAATCCACACATGCAATGGCTTCTTGGATTGTCTGGGAAGAGCCTATGGCATGGCATCTACTGGACAGTGGATTATCTGCATAACAAGGAAGTTTGGATTTTGTTTTATGCAGAGCATTCAGGGCTCTTCTGATGCAGGCCAACAAAGTGGCATGTGCAGGAAGAATGTGATTCCCCTCCTAGTGTCAACAGTACAATGTGGCATGAATGAACCCTTTCCTGGCATGGTACTGTATAACCTCCAGTGAGCAGCTCATCCAGAAGAGAAGCCAGATGCGTGCCAGAGAGCACAGGAGCACTAATCTCCTGCTAATAACATAGACAAAGAGAAGTAAAAAAAAAAAGTAATGATGTGATGTAATACACTGATGAACAGTAATCCTGGAAAGAGGCCATCCCATCAGTCATTTTAGAGGAACAGATGTAAAGTCACAACAGTCAGTGCAATTTTCCCACCCCTTGTTATAAATTCAGTATTTACAAGGCACATGGTTCTCCTACAAATAATTCTCCCCCTAAAGGTGATAAATATTTGACATGTCATGAAGGCTTTTGTTAAACGAATTCTGTGATTTACTGATTGCTATTCATGAGTGGGCATTTTGGTATATCATTTGTCTAACGCTACAGTTTGTGCTCTACACATCTGTCTGGATAGAGAAACTTGATAAATACCCCTGTCATTCATTTGCTATTCATGACAAAGCCAAAACTTCTTGAGCAGAAGAACATTGGAACTCCTGGAAGTCCATCTGGCACCAAAAAGAAGGTTGAGCCTTATATTAAAAGCAAAACTGCTGTCACTTGGAAACGAGAATGATAGGAACAGAAAAACACCCAGCCTGTAACAATCAACCTAACTTACAGTCAATTTTGTCATGTCATCAGGTCACAAATTATTGCCAATGAAAACCAAAAGAGGGATGGAAAAAAATTTATTATATGGTGACCAGAATTTTATGGCATCTTCCAGGTCTTAATTTCTATAAAATTTATTTGTTTACTGCTAAAATTCGCAAAAGATGGATATATAGGTGTTTGAGGATCAGAAATGTACCTCTAATACTCAAAATGAATTAGCAAATAGACTCTTTGCATTCTTTCATTTTGCTCCTAATATTTTCCTTCAGCTTTTTTTTCCTCCTCGTTTCATTTTCTCCTCAGTGGAGTTATATAAATAAATCCATCTTGTATCAGTTTCATCTCCCTAGACTATCTTTTTCAATCAGTCACCAAGTGTGACCCATCCTCATTCAAGCCAATCTTTTCAAGTCTCATCATAAAGGAGTTCATCCATTCTCATGAACATTTCAATAGTTCTGATGGGGTGGAATAAGAGAGACAGGGAGAGAGAGATGTGCAGTATGAACCAGGAGGCAGGAGAAACCAAAAGGCAGTAGAGAGGTGAGTAAAGGGAAAGCTGTTTTCGAGCAGGGGGAGAAAGCATTTACTGCTCAGTAGTAACTCTAATGACCACCTCGCCCAGAGAGAAGTATTTCTCTCTTCCCAAATCAATCCTTTCAGTACCTGACAGTAACTGACTGAAGTGTTTTCCGACCCACCCAAGACTCACAGTGTTTCTGCATAGGATATGCCACTTCAGGGGTCAGGCTGGCCTCATGAGAAGGACCATGATCTCACTGCTCTATGCTTCACAGTTCCTTGCATGAAGGTCACACTCAGTCTGCATTTACAAGAGTCACCTGCTTGTAAAACAGCTCACCCTGCAGTGCCCAGTGAGCACGTACTCTCCCAGGAGTGTCCTAAATACTTTCTGTTCTCCCAGTCCCCACCAGTACCTCTCCTTTCCCTTCCTTTGTTGTTTCCATCCAGGTTTCTTGGCACTCCTGCTCACAAGGACTTGGGGTGTGAGAAGGCACCAGACACAGCCTGCCTGCCCCTCCCGCAGTGGGAAAGCAGAAGTTTGGCAAATGGATCTATTTCCCATGGCATCCATTCAGTGCCTAAAGAGACAGTACTGGGCAATGGGCATGAAACTGGGTGGAAAAACACAGAATATACCCAAATCTGGTAGATCTTTTCTTCAGACATTTCCCAGAGATTCAGCTTTGCTCTTTCTTTTGAAATTATACATTTGCCTTTAAAGATTGCAAACCTCTACTTATCACTGCTTAAATAATATTTCTTCATAGTTCCTCTTTATTTTGAAAGAGCCCAGCAGCACGTGCAAATGGTGAACATTCCCCACAGTGAAAAAAACTGCCACTATCAACCCTTAAATTACATCTCACAAGTCAGATGCTGTTTCTTCTTGGGCGTTAGATTATTCAGGGTAAAGCAGTTTCACTAGTTAGTCTTAAAGAAATAAAGTTGCTCAAGAAAAAGTTTCTATGGAACAGGGGTGTGTTCATCCACCTCTGATGACAGGAAAGGGAATGGAGCTCTTATGTTCTAAGAAATACTTGTCACCCTTTCACATCAAGATTATTATGGACTTGGAAGTCTATGCAATAAAAACAAGGTATCAGATGCATCTATTTTAAGCTTTCTCTCAGAGGTGTGCATTTATTCCTATTATGGATCCATGTTTTTCCCAAGATCAGTTACCTTTACATCAGCACTTACCAGCTGACAGGCAGCCTGACTCCAGGAATAGTGTCTCACTGCAAAATGATGCCTGTCCTCCATGTATGGCAACAAATCACAAAGTGAGGAGAAATTAATTTTCCATTTCACCTCTATTAATATTCCATTTTGATCCTGATAATCCTCTGTAAGTTACAGGGTGTGTAGTTCTGCACAGTGCAATGTGTGGGAATTTTGTGTTGCCCAAATGTACCATTTATAATTGAAAAGCCAACGGATATTTTTAATTTTAAATATTTGCAGAATTTTTCCTATTGAAAAAATTCCACAATATCAGTAGTTTGTGCAAAGCACTGTAAGACAATAACTTATTAAGAAAGAAAGAAAGAAAGAAAAACATTTGATATAAAATACATTGTGATTGCTTTTAAATACATATATATCATCCATTCCATATTTTTGGTGACATCATCCAAAGCAAAGAGAATGGATTACTGCTAATTATAAAGTCTATTTGCCCTTCAGCAAATAGACATAGACTTCAACCTTTTTCTACACTTCAAATGCAATTTTTTAGAGAATTCACAAGAGCAGGTTGTAAATTAAAGTATTCACATTCTGTCCTTCCTTTTACTGTGTTGTGAAAGACTGTGGGATGGCTCCAATCACTTTCAGTCCCTCTGGTGGACCCCAGACTGATATCTAGGTACCAAGTATTTTCACTAGCGCCCAATAACCCTTTACTGGGTTGAACTTGTTGTTTCTATAACCTTACGCTAAACAAAACGATATAAAGTCATGGAGTCATAGAATTATGGGGCTCAGGGGATCAGCTGATCCAAACATCTTGCTCAAAGCAAGATCACCTAGAACAAGATGTTCAGCTGGGTTTGGAATATCTCCAAGGATAGATACTACTCAATCTCTCTGAGTAACCCTTTGTAGAGTTTGAACACCCTCACAATCTAAAATATTTATGCTTATGTTTAAGAGGAATTTCTTACATTTAGATTTGTGTCCATTGCCTCTTGTCCTGTCACTGCATAGCATTGAGAAGAGTCTGGCTTTGTCTTCTAAAACCCCGCTGCCCATCAAATATTTACACAAACTGACATCATCTCCTTGAGACCTCTTTGTTTCGGGGCCAAACAATCCCTGTTAACTCTGCCTCTCTCCATAGTCAGATGCCCCAGTTCCTTAAACAACCTTGTCATCCCTCACTGGCATTGCTCAAGGATTTCCATCCCTTTTTTTGTACTGTGGAGCCTAGAACTGGACACAGCACTCGAGGCATTGCTCATCAGGGCTGTGTAGAGGAGGAAGAGTGCTCCACCTCCTCCAAACACTTTTCATTGTGAAGCCCAGGATGCTGTTGGCCTTGTGTCTACCAGGCCTTTTTCTGCTTTCCAGCCAGTCATCCCCAAAGCTGTGCTGGTACATGGGGTTATTGCTCCCCAAGTATGGAATTGTCCATTTTCATTTACTGAACTTATGTCAGCCTGTTTCTCCGACTTGTCAAGATCCCTCTGAATAACAGCACAACTATGTGGTGTATCAGCCACACCTCCCAGTTCTGTATCATCACATATTTGCTGAGGGTACACTCTGTTCCAGCATCTAGAATGCTAATGAAGATGTTAAAAGAATGTGGGCATTTTTTTTGATCACTGGAACAAAACACTGGTTTTCTGTTAAACTTTTTTTCCCAACAAGAGAGTGAAAACATGAAGAACTTTAGTACAAATCACCTGTGAGGGACCACAAAAGTGCTACAAACTGTTGTTTCAGAAATTTTAAACTGTCAGATGCTGAGTTCAGGAAGGCAAAATGATATGTCAGCTTTTGCTCTTATGGCAGGGACTGCATACCCTGAATTGCACAATTCATGGTTTTCCTGCAGAAAGACTAATAGAAACAATTAAAAGTGGATTTTCATCTGAAGGGATTAAGACTCAATCTGACACCTTGGGGGGGTATTCTAGGTTGCAGGAAGGACAGCCTCCTCATTCCTTATTTGACAACCACTGATATCCTTACGGAATACTGTCCTCAAGAGAGGGTACTTGAGAACCAACTCCCAGGCTCACACAAGCTGTATCCTTTATCTTTTTGCTACAATTATAAATTGCTGGCTATCCTGACTGGAAAGATATTCAAGAATAGCACTGCAGTTCAGGGTAGGGGACCCCTGCCCTGGAAGCATCCAACAGACCAGCATACAAATCACAGCCCATCACTCTCTGTCTGCTTGAGTAAGTATTTAAACTGTTCTTCAAAATTCCATGGAGCTAGATTATTTCAACACTGTAACAAAAAGATATTTTTAGGCTTTTTGTTGTTGTTGTTGTTGAGTCCAGCATGGTGAAAACAATTCTGTAATGATCAATACACCAAAAGAGTAACCATAAACCAGCTGGTTTCCCGGCACAGCAGTCCTTACCCCTGTGCAAGGTCCCCCATTGATGTATACAGTGGGACAAACCTTTGTCCATTCTGTGGCAATGGAAATTGTTGCAACTCTCAGCAACAATCCAGAGGAAAACATCAAGTCCCTGCCATGTTTTCCTGTACACAGTTCTTCCTTTGGCCATGAGATTCTCTGCCACAGCTGAGAGTCCCAGCCTGTTTCCTTGTACACACAGTGCTACATTACAGTATGTAGCAGTGTGCTACTAAATATTTTTCCTACTTTTTGCATAATCATAGGAGATAAGAATTAAAATGATCCCTGTAGATCAAATAGTTAGGAAATGAAAGACCAGAAGAAGACCCTGGAGAGAAGGAGTAATACAATCTGATACATTTAAAGTGTAGTCATCAGAGTGCAGGGGAGAAGGACTTCCTGCAAACACTGACCCTTAACAGCACAGTTCATGCTCTGTAGCAAGAGTTCATGCTGGATCAGCAGCAGTCCATTAGTCATGACATGTTAGTAAATCACTTAAGAAATTCAACACCATATTTGACAGGAGCAGGTGCATCACACAAATGTCTCTAGACTTTGGCAAATCTTCAGGAATGTGTAATTTCATTCCCCAAGAAGCAAAACAAAGCTGAGCATTTTCAGATTGTCCAGTAGCTTAGTTCTTCTTTAACAAGTTTCTTTTAACAAATTTACCTCTATAGTTACACAATTAGCCACGCTAATAGTTTCAGTGTTGGATTGTGAACATAACCAATGGAACAAAGCAGCTGGCAAAGTACCAAAGCCATCATCATCTGACAAGCCTTCATTTCAGTCTTGAATATAGAAGTGAGACATAAACCTACGTAATGTGTTCTTATGCCACATAGGGACACATGCAGTCAAGAAACCACTAGGAACCAAAAGATTTTAGGCACAAGATGACATGCTTATCAAGGAGAGATTATTCTCTGTCATCACCATGTTCTTACTCAGCACGGATACTGATTTACAAAGGGCATAGAAACAAAAGCTGAGGGAAGACAAAACAAAAAGGGCTGAGGACAATCATGAAGAGTCTGAACATAGAGTTCAGCAGAAAAAAACCATGTGGACCTGTAAAAGCCTCCTGTGAAAGAGCAGGTGTGTATGGAGCAAAGCCAAAGGACTGTGTGCAGGGCGACAGTGGGAGTCAGAGCTCTCAGAGAACAGGCCTGAAGAGAGGACAGCCTGCAGGAACACTTTTCCAATGTGGGATTTAATCCTGATTTTACCTGCCACTTCTTCTGGGCTAGACATAACTGCTTTCAGTTTAGCCTTGTTTTGGAGGAGAGGGTGGCTGAGCCGTTCAGAAATGTGCCCTTTCCACAGTATGACAGATTGCTGAAGATGCCAGGAAGCAGCTGGATGCCACAGGAGCTCAAACAGAAGTCTTTGCACCTACCTTAAACACTGTCCATTGGTGGGAAGGTAATTGGCCTTGCATTTCTCTGTTGATTTAGCTCCGTGGACAGAATCTCTCATGCTATTCCCTCAGACAGGCAGCCAGTGACCCATTTGGCTTATGTTGATAAGGCAAGTCATCTGAGAATGAACAGTAATACTGTAGTGAGAATACATATACACTGTCCCTCCTGGTGCCTCCAAAAACCTCTGATGGAAATTTTGCTGTGCATTCAGTAATTATATTTTTGGCTATCGTTTCTTCAGTTTTTGGTTCCTTAAAATAATTTTTGGAACTTATTAAACTATTGCCCCCTCTTTGTCCATACTTTGTGTACTGAAGCAGAATGAAATGGTGTTCAACAGACCAAATAATTTTAAAGCCATTAGCTCTTCTGAGAAACCACCCTTCCAAGTTAATGACCTGAGGACTTGGCAAATTACTGGGTTCCAAAATTCCTCTCTGGAGGCACCTGGAAGAAGTTAGGGAATGGATTGTCTTTGAGCTTCCAATATACAAAATTCAAATTTCTATCATTATCACAACCTCCTTGCACAGTCAAAGGAGAGAAAGCCTGAGACAAGTATCTAAGGCCAAATGATCTGCCACATTTTTTAGCCCATTCTCTTAATAAATTGAAAACAGCCCATTAGAGAGTCATTACAGGACCAATAAATCAGGTATTAATAGAAATTATTCTTTAAAGAATAATTTTCTTCATAGACTATTCAAACCAACGCACACAAAAAAAGAGGGAAAAAGCTCAGATTTCAGTACATTGTTTCAAGTTACTTTTACAGCATATCACCACCTGTGTTTGACATCTCATATTTAGTTTCACCTCCTTAATAGGAATTACCTAATAAGATAATGGATCTGAGAAGAAATGACAGATGAACTGCTATTTTACTACACTCTGCTTCTTTGACTGTCTCATTTGACATCTGAAAAGGAAAGTCCTTCACCCCAGTTTCCTGTTCTCTGAGCAATATTTTATTTTTTTCTTGGCAGTTAGCCAAAAAACCTAATGCTAGAGGAGACAATACTTCATTGTTTCCATAGGAGGCAACTTCAGATCCACACAGGAAATGCTGCTCCAGCCAATTGCTATATATTACCAAGCTTCCCACTTCTGACTCTTTGAGAAGGTATGAAAAAATGTTTGAGAATGTCTAGAACAAGACAAAGTGCTTGAGAATTTAATTGTGTTTTTTCTTGAGTTGTTTCTGTAACTCAGATTACCATTGAATAGAAAATAGCTCTTCTTGACTACATTTGTATCTTTTATAAGCCAAATGCTCTTTAGATGTCTTCTCCATCTGCACTGATACCTGTGGGAACAGTTTCTAAACGTGTCTGAATTTGGCTTAGTAACTCAGACTTTATTCAACAAGACTTAGGGCACTTTGCCTTCCTGAATCCTATTTAGTTTGAAAGATTCTTCTTCCTTCTTCTTTGACTGATGTACTTTCCAACAAGCTTCCTACCTGTCAACACTGATTGGTTAATCAGTGGGTTTAAAATAGATGAGAATTGGTAGGATTTGTGATTTACAAGCCAGGCAGACTGGGAGCTTTCCAAACATGCTTGTCATTCACTAGGTACCTGAGACACTGCCAAAATATCTTCAGTAGTTGTTATTGCATGCCTTCCAGTCCAGCTAAGACCAGATAAAAGGTTAGATTTGTAATAAGAAAACAAACCTAGAAGAGTGGCATAGGAACACTGAACCAGCAGGAAGTCTTAACCTCTTCTTTTATAAACCTCAACATTGCAAAAAAAGGGAAATGTCAACCACCTACATTCTATTAAATACAACCCTGATTGCCTCCTCTGTATCTCCAGCTAAACTTCTTATTGCTTCATTAAGGGCCAGCTGTAACTTTTCTTAGATGTCCTGTGCTGGGTGATTTGTTCACTCAGAAGCAGTCTCAGTCTGGGGAGATGTGCCTTTCTGCTCCCTAAATCTTTTGGGATCTAGGTTAGACAGAATGTTAGCTAAAAACCTCTTCAGTTTCCAGGATGTGTGGTCAAATGTATGGTGCAGGAATGCCTAGTGGTTACAGCACATGCTGAAACAGTGAACTATCTGAACAGTGAACTGTGGGTGCTCATTAGTCAGTCACCATAAAATAACATACTATGACAATGCTCTAATCATTGGGATATAGCCCACTTCATGTAGAAAATTATTCCATTTTCAGGATTTGTGGATCAGAAGAGCAACAGACAAGAGAATATGGTCAGCAGACCTGGGTTTGCAGTCAGCAGAACTGGGTCACTTTCCTGATAAGATGAAATGTAGCAAGATACTGTGAAGGAGACCTGAACCCTGAGGGTGCTCAGCAAATTTTCAGCTGTAGTACATAGAGGAAAAAAAGCCTTGTGATGGAAAAATTCTGGAAGAGTCAATACTGACACTGATGAATGTTAACGTGGCAGGGCGCATGGAAAGATTTGAAATGTTCATATATATTCCATCTTTTTGAAATAAGTTAGCTAAATTGCCTGATTTTGTGATTCTGTCAACTGGTAAGTAGTTCTAGTTCAGGTCATATAAACCAATCACTGGCAGTCCATGTAGCTGAAAGCCTTCAGCTCAGCTCACACAGCAAACAAAATTTTTGGAATAAATCCAGAATAGCAAAATCTATAGTTGAAATAAACAAGATAAAGCCAGAAAAGTACCAGTCAAGTCATTACATATGAAATCAGAAGTAACTGAAGACATGGGGAAACCACTTAAAGATCATCACAGGAGATCTGAATCTTTGAAGGAAGAATTGCAGACCATTACTCCCATTGATTTCTTCAAAGGACAGGAAGAATAGCTCTGCACTAATTTTTGAAGCAAGCTCAAGGACCATAAATCTATGCCTTCGATTGTCATATAAAGTAGTTAGTCTACTTGTAAAGAGATATTCCTAAAACATCCATTCTATCCTCCTGAAGAATGACCAAGATTCCACATGGAAGCCAACTAAATGTCAGGATGCTTTGTCAGCAAAGGGTTCAGGAGCCCATGTCTTTGCATAGAGAGAAGGGCAGATCTGAAAGCCAGATACATTCTCAGAAACCTTGTGTAATAGGCACTACAATAAAGAAAAGTTTTAAATCCCTTCAACTATGGCTCTAGCAGTACTGAAGTCAGAGCAGTCCTTTTGGAGGAAGAGAGTAGGCAGTTACTGAAGGGGAAATATATTATTCTTCCCCAACAGTCAATCCAACAAGCTGCCCTGTAGCTCAGAAGACAGACAGTGGGTATGAGATTGATCCCTTTGTTCAATCACCAGTGCGTCTCTGCTACAGAAAGTTTCAGATTAGCCACATTGTTGGGGAGGATGAAACAGGAAAACCTTGGAAATATGATTGCCTGACAAAAGATTTTGGGAATATGAAAACTACAGGCAACATCGAAATGAAAGCCACTTTTGAAATACCAGGTCTTAGTTACTGAACAACTAGAAAACAATGGTATGGCCACTGAAGTAATCCCCTCTTGATGAAACAATACCCTCTGCTTGCAAACAGGTCCAAGGGTCAGAGCAGACCCTACTAGCTCAGCAGAAGGGGTCCAAAGAGTAGTTTTTAGAAGTTAAGATGTAAGACTCTATGGTAATATAAGAACTCTTATAGGCTGTATGTAAATGCTATAGGATTTGTATCTTGTATTAGATTGGTTAGTGACAATTAGAATATTCAGTACAGAAGATGATTTATTGTATTGTAACCAGGACTTCAGACATTCTGATTCTCTCTCTTCTTCTCTATTCCTCTCTTCCACTTCTACTCTTACTTCCACTCTTGCTCTTACACCCTCTCTCTCTCTCTCACCTGCTTACTCTCTTGGGCCTGCTCAGAGCTGAGTCTAGCAGCTCTGAGCAGTGCCCCAATACCCACGCCCTTTACAATAAACCGACTGTGTCCCAAGACCTGCCTATAGAGATCTCCATCCGTCTACGTCCGGCCGTCCCGACCGAACCCGCCCAGTAACCTACACCACATGATCAAAAGATGTAAGGTCAGAGACATCCACAAATCTCACTGGGAGTTTATGGGAAGACAGTCTTAAGTCTCACGTGGGTGAAGTCATTACATGTGTTCAAATGTTATATAATGACTTAAAATTCACTGATGGTCTGGTAGTACATCATGTGCCCAAAACCTGGAAGTTTCAAAGAAGTGTTATATGATAAAAATACATAAATATTACAAAGATGTTCATGCAGTAATTTCAACAGAATATTTGAAGGTTTGAGACATGAATGGAGAGGTTGAAATAGACAGTAACATTGCCTATGATATTGAAAATCTGCAGAGTTAGGTCACTCAGCTTTTATGGACATGTTAACACCTAGTTGTGGGAGGGGTAGACAGAGTAGACAGTAAGGAGATAGTACAGGCTATCGACATTGCTAGATCCATGTACTGACAGTTCAGGAGAAATCACCATAAATTAGTAATTTGAGGAAGAATTACATAGGAAGAGAAACAATGTTTTGCAAAGAATGGGAACACAGTTGTTTCCCGACAGATGAATTGATCAGAAGTTAAGGGTATTCTAATGGGAAACAACAAACAGACATGTAAGTTGAGATGATTTTGAGAGGAGCTCTGTAAAGAATGCTGGAACTCGAGATCACATCTACCTATTTCATGCTTCCCCATTAATTATGGTATCTTAGAAAAGTGGGATACTAAGGTTTTGAGCAAACTGCAGAAACTGCACAAGGTGGCTCTGCCCAATCAACGTCCCATACAAAAACCAGATTCATTTACCACTCCGGGTAGAACAAAATACTTCTCTATGTAGTGTTTAGGTTTATTGACAAATGACATTAAAAAAACCCCAAAACAACAAGAAACACACAAAAAAATTATCTTTGTGTAATCTGCAACTTGCAAATAATGCCATTAGCTCTGCTATCAGAATTGGGACAGCATGCTTGGAAAGATTAATATGGCCTGGAAACCGTCAGTGTATGTATGATATGATGCAGGGAACATAGACTCATTCTGCTATTCCCTTGGTAAAAGGAGATCTTCTAGGAATGTTGGCAGATGATTAGCAGAAATGTTAGAATACTAATCCTTCAGAGCAAATCTTCTCACTGCTACACTTTGACTTGTTACATGTTGCTGTGAACAGGACCTGGAGGTGGTAAGGACACGCTTTTTTATTAGATTTGGTAAATACCAGTTCAGAATAAATTAATTATAGTGAGTACCTTCTATATCCTCCATAGAACTTGCTTGTTAAATACAGAACTTAACATGCTGCCCTACCTTAATTGTCCTCTAAGAATCTGTTTGAATGTCCCTGATAAAGACTTGGTGTACTCGGGAGCGCAGAGAAGGAATTTTGAAATGATTTGTTGAGATAACCCAGTAATTACCACTACTAATGGGACTTGCTGAGTCATTCTCTAGGAAGAAAGGCACTTGGGACCAATAATTTGTCTGCTCATGTAAAAGGCAATGACTGGGACTAAATGTAAATCTCCCAAGAATATTATTGATGAAGATTAGCTTGTGCTACAGTTCATGGAAGCAGAGTAGCAGAGATGCCCATCCTCTTTCCTAACCTTGCACTTGCCTTCAAGAACTAATATCTGTAATGTCTTGTGTGCTTATCATTTAGCCTTACTGCATTAAAAGGGAAGCAAACATTCCATGTGTCCACACAGAGAATGTGGAAAATGAACTTTCATACACATGAAGTCTTCTCTTTCCAGCAGTACGATAGACTGTTTTCACACATAGTCTAAAGCAACTTAGAGAGGTGCTGAAACAGCCAACTGAGGGTAGAAAGGTGGGTAAATCTGCAACCTGTGATTGAAAAAGGATGGTACTGAAGGTGCGGGCAAGGTGAGCAATGCACACGTCTCCTATTTCCACAGCAAATAGTAGGTAACACTTAGGTGACATGCAGAATGTAATTTCCTTCACATGTCTAAGCAGCTGAGTGACTCCAGTTACAGAACAGCTCAGTGAAGTAAAAAGGCTTAGAAGTATTTGAGTAAAGTGCAGAAAGCAGAGGGACAACAGGTGGTAAAAAGAGTCAGAGAAGGACAGAGAGGTGTATTGAAGGGAAGTTACAGTTGCTAGCTTGACATTACTGTTAGGATGCAAATGACACAGAAAAAGGAGTCTGGGGGCAGGTTCCCTTAGCTGACCCTTGTCTGTCACAGGGTTGGAGAGGTGCCCAGAGCAGATGAGGCCCTGCACACTGAGCAGTGGCTGCTTCTGTCACCTCAGGGTCTTTTCTTCCAGCATTGATGACCCAAACATTTTCAGATGTTCTTTGGCCCATCCCACCTGTCTTTGTTGTGTTTCAGTGGGGAGCACATGAAACTGGGTTTCACGTGCTGGATTTTTCCCCCTCTGCTGTGATTTGCTCCTAACACGTGTGCCAGGCAGTTTCAGCAGGTTTAAAGCACCCAGGTTTCAGTGAGATCTTGCTGCTGGTCTGCAGGGCCCAGAGCAGGGTCCCCTCGATGGCTCCAGGCTGCCATCCCCTGGCACTGGGTGCCTGGAGCAGAGGGTCTGGTCAGCTGCTGCCTCGGGACCTTCCTGTGACTGACAGGAGCCTGATGGGGCCTGAAGCTGAGAATAAAGCTGATGGAGCCTTGCCCTGACATCAACAGCCTAAATGGTGAGGCAAAAGGCACAACAGCCCAACTGACATCTCTGTGCCCTACACCAGCACTGACCTTGAGGCATCTATCTGTGCTTTCTTCATGTGTCACCAATGCCTGAGACACATGTAAGTGTAGACAGTGGGCCTCATTGCACCCATGGTCTGTTCAGGGTCTCTTCACCCGGGGGGGAGCAGACAGGCAGTTTCCTTACAATCCCTGCCAGTGCTTACCCCTTGTCTCGACTTCCTCAAAGCTGGTGGGTGCTCACCTCCCTGCCCACTCCCCGACATTGCCTTAGGCTTCCATCCTGAAGCTGATCTCTCTGATGGGTCTTGCCTTGTTTGTACCATTTCATATACTTCCACGTATACATCCCAAGATTTTAGGTCCACCTGCCGGGGTCAAACCTGTATGGCTAGCTCCTGAGATGGGGAAGGCATTTTATGTACATTTCCAATAAATGGTGCATCTTCTTACAGAAGAGCAGTTTGCCCTTTTCCTTCTATGCAAGGTTATCTTAGAAACCTTATCTTCCTAAGTCCCTGCATGTAATTGGTCTTCCTTGACCTTGTTTCTTCTTATTTTCTCTTCTGCTACCACTGCTGAGAAATGAGCTGGTATTTTCACACAGTTATGCAGAACACATGGCAGACCTCCCTCCTGACGGGTGATTGTCAGCCCAGAGTCCATTTCTTCACAAATGACACTGCATTTTGTTTCCCTATCTGTACAGTTTCGTGATTTAACAGTATTGAATTTGATGCACTATTTCATGGCACTGTTTGCTGAGTGTCATGGAAGTCTACTACACGTCTAACATATCAATTCTTGTCCTTAGAGCCTGAAATATCATAATTTCATTGAAAGCGTGTTCTTCCTGTGGAACACCACTCTGACTTACTTTATCAGTAGCTTTAACAACACAGGCAACAGCACTAATAACTTTCCTCTTTTACTCTGTGTCTTTCAGGATTACATAGGTGAGTAAGAAGATTTCTTTGATCACTGGCTAAAGTGTTATAGAAGGCTAATCATTTGGAAATTAGATGACAAAAAGCTGTATTATCACAAAGCTACAAAAAGGTTTTACAAGGCAAAACTGTGTCCAAAGACTAATGGTGATAAAGACCTCACCCAACAACAACAAAAAAATGAAAACTACTGCTCATGATGTGAATGCAAATGAATCTACTCTTTATTCCCTATGTATTGAGATGGTTGCAAATATCAAATATGGAAGAGAGTGACAGAGGAGTCACATTTTGTGCTGCCCTCAGGTCACTTTGCTGCCTAATGACATCCTCACTCTTCCTCTTCTATCTTCTTATGAATCTCCCGGCTCTTCACTCGGAGCTTGTTGACCTGTGACTCTGCAATGT
>NW_024580742.1:0-1960 GCF_017639235.1 Corvus kubaryi
GAATGGAGCAGGGATGGAGCAGGGAATGGGGCAGGGAATGGAGCAGGATGCCCAAGGCCAGGGCACACCAACCCCTCAACAACCACGCAGAGACTCCCAACACCCTTCCCACGCCCACCTCCGCCGGGATGCGCCCCCGGAGCGCTGGCTATCCCTCTGGATATCCCTCTGGATGTCCCTCTGGATATCCCTCTGGCTATTCCTCTGGATATCCCTCCGGATATCCCTCCGGAGACGGGAATCCTGCTCCCCCCCTTCCCCGAGCCTCCCACACCCCACCACCACCATCACGGGCCCACGGCGCGCATGCAACCCTCTGGAAAACAGCTGGAAAGCAGCTGGGAAACCGCTGGAAAAGCACTTCCGACCATCACCCCTCGTTCCCTACGGATCAGATCCCGCTCCCGGCCTTACCCAGCTCCTCCAGCTCGGCCGTCATGGATTTGGAGCGCAGCGTGAGGGTGGTGCTGGGAGCTCTCTTGGGAGGCGGCGGAGCTGCAAGGAACAGAGAGGGCATCTTGCACCTCTTCTCCCGGAATTTGCGGGGAGTGGCCAGGTGCAGGTGCCACTTCTTCTCCACAGCCTGGATCTCCTCGTATTCCCGGGAAGAGGAGTCGCACTGCTGCAGGATCTTATTGAGGCTGCGCGTGGACGCGAACTTCTTCATGATTCCCGCCGGGAATGTGCCCACGGCGTTGGGAATGTGGCGCCTCAGCGCAGAGTCCGAGTCATGGCCCCGCAGAGGCCGGGATGGGATGCCGGGAATCAGGGATGGATGCAGGGAAAGCGGGAATGTGTCCAGCCTGAGCTCGGGCTCCTCTTCCCACCTCGGTGCAGCCCACCCCACCCTCCTCCTCCTCCTCCTCCTCCTCTTTTCCTTGGATCCCAACCCTATGGAAGCGCCGGCGTCCGGCCGGGAGCTGCCCAAGGACGCATGGCCCGGGATGATCCCAAAAGCTCCCGATCCCGCATTCCCGGAGCCCCCCCACGGAGCAGCGAGGATGAGTGGAAGGCTCTTCCTCTTCCTCCTCCTCCTCCTCCTCCTCCTCGCTGCTCCTCGCTGACAATGCTGGAATAACGCTCCAGGATTGCCATGGCAACGGCAGCTCCAAGGATCCCTGTGCCTGCGGCAGGGATCCAGCGGGGCGGATTCAGCCCCAGCCGGGCCCACACAGGCGCTGGCACCCGGGAAGGAGGCGGGGGGGGGGGGGGGAAGGACACGGGATGAGCCCCCCGTGGTCATCCCGATCCTCCGATCCCTTGGAAAAGCGGCCGCGTGGATCCGGAGGATCAGGAAGCACCGGGAAGGAAGCGCCGGGAAGCTCCGAGGGGCAGCTGCTCACCCCGGGCTGGAGCGGCGGGAGCGGCCCCGCCGCGGGTCCCAGCGCTGATTCCCGAATTCCCGGATTATTCCCGGCTGAATTCCCGGCTTCCCGAGGCTCCCGGCCGTTCCCACGGCTCGTGCCTTTGTGCCGTGACTGAATAATTGGAGCTCCTCGTGCCAGCAGCGCTCCCTCCTTCCCTCCTTCCCTCCCTCCCCCGAGCCCCGCGTGCTGCGCTGGGAGCGGCCCCGATCCCGGCCCCCCTTCATTCCCTGCTCCCATCCCCCTGCTCCATCCCTGCTCCCATCCCCCCGATTCCATTCCCTACTCCAATCCCCCTGCTCCCATCCCCCCGCTCCTATCCCTGCTGCCATCCCCGATTCCATTCTCTACTCCAATCCCCCGATTCCATCCCCTGATTCCATCCCCTGATTCCATCTCCTGATTCCATCCCCTGATTCCATCCATCCCTGCTCCTGTCCCTCCTGTCCCACTGCTTCCGTCCCTGCTCCATCCCTGCTCCATCCCTGCTCCTGTCCCTGCTCCCATCCCTGTTCCTGTCCCTGCTCCTTTCCCTGCTTCCGTCCCTGCTCCATCCCTGCTCCCATCCCTGCTCCATCCCTGCTCCTTTCCCTGCT
>NW_024580742.1:2060-11987 GCF_017639235.1 Corvus kubaryi
CATCCCTGTTCTAATTCCCTGTTCCTGTCCCCTCATTCCCATCCCTGTTCTAATTCCCTGTTCCCATCCCCTCATTCCCATCCCCGTTCCCATCCCCTCATTCCCATCCCCATTCCCATCCCCATTCCCATCCCCGTTCCCATCCCCTCATTCCCATCCCTGCTCCCATCCCTGCTCCTGTCCCCCTGCTGCCATTCCCTGCTCCAACCCCTCTGCTCCCATCCCTCTGCTTCCATCCCTTGGCTCGTGTCCCAAGAATTCCATCCTCCTGCTCCCATCCCTCTGCTCCTGGTTCTCCCTCTTCCATCCACCTTCTTCCATCCCTGCTCCCATCCCCATAATTCCATCCCCTTTTCCCATCCCTCTGCTCCTGTACCCCAATTCCCATCCCCCTTTCCCTTTCCTTCTGCTCCTGCTTCCCAAACTCCCATCGCCTTTTCCCATCCCTCTGCTCCCAACCCCAGAATTCCAGCCCCTTTTCCCACTCTCCTTTTCCCATCCCCCTGCTCCCATTCCCTGGAATTCCAGTCACAATCCCCCCAAGCCCCTCCTGGCTCCACCCTGTGCCTCCAGCTGTTCCCTTCCCTCTGGATAAATCCCGGCCCTGCCCAAGCTCTTGGATCTGCTCCCGGGATCCAGAACCCATGGAATGAAATCCCAGAACCTTCTGGGATCCCCCGGGACCATCCATTCCTACAGCAAGTCCCTGGCTCCATCCCGGAATTCCCGGTGTTCCTTTGGGATCCTGCCCCCCACATTCCCAGGAATTCCCAGGGTTTTTTCCCATCCCAATAACTCCCAGCAAACGGAGCCTGGAGCGGCTGATCCTCAGGAGGAGCAGCCGATGGGAATTCCAGGAATTCCAGATCTTGGGAATCAAAAGTGATTCCCAAAACCCACCCCAGGACCCCCAAAATTCCACCTAAATCCCTCCCTAAATTCCCACCCCATCCGTCCTTTCCCACATCCATGAGGTCCCCAAACTCTCGCTCCTCATTTGCCACAACTCCAGGAATTCCAGATCCTGGGAATCCCAGTGATTCCCAGACAACACCACAACTCCAGGAATTCCAAATCCTGGGAATCCAAGCCATTCCCGAAAAACAGAACTCCAAGATTTCCAGATCCTGGGAATTCAAGCAATTCCAAAAAACACCACAGCTCCACGAATTCCATCTCTTGGGAATCCAAGCCATTCCTAAAAAGCTTCACAACTCCGAGAATTCCGGATCCTGGGAATCCAAACCATTCCCAAAAAACCCCACAACTCCACAGATGTGGTTGGGACCTTCCAGAGCTTCCCCACATTCCCAAAAATCGGCGCATCCCGAAAATCTTCACATCCCAAAAATCTTCGCATCCCAAATATCAACGCATGCCAAAAAAAAGGGCGCATCCCAAAAACCAGCACATCCCAAAAATTGGCACATCCCCAAACTCGGAGTATCCCAAAAATCAATGCATCCCAAAAATCAGCACATCCCAAAAATCTTCGCATCCCAAAAATCAGCGCACCCTAAAAATCGGCACATCCCAAAAATCAGAGCATCCCAAAATGGGCGCATTGCAAAAAATGATGCATCCCAAAAATCTTCGCATCCCAAAAATCAGCGCATCCCAAAAAATGATGCATCCCAAACATGGACACATGCCAAAGTGGGCAAATCCCAAAAATTGTTGCATCCCAAACATCAACGCTTCCCAAAAATGGGCAAATCCCGAAATCAACGCATCCCAAAATCGGCGCATCCCAAAAAATGGGCGCATTTCAAAAAATGTTGCATCCCAAACATCAACACATCCCGAAAATCTTCACATCCCAAAACTCAGCACATCCCAAAAACTGGTGAATCCCAAACATCAACTCATCCCAAAAATCAGCACATCCCAAAATGGGCACATCCCAAAACAGGTGTATCCCAAAAATCAATGCATTCCAAAAAATGACGCATCCCAAAATGGGCAAATCCCAAAAATTGTTGCATCCCAAACATCAACTCATCCCAAAAATGGGTGCGCCCCAAAATCACTGCATCCCAAAAACCAGCACATCCCAAAATGGGCTCATCCCAAAAATGGCACATCCCAAAAAACGACGCATCCCAAAATGGGTGCATCCCAAAAATGGTTGCATCCCAAAAATCAGCATATCCCAAAAAAAGATACATTCCAAAAATCAGCACATCCCAAAACCCAGCACATCCCAAAATGGGCTCATCCCAAAAATCGGCGTATCCCAAAAAATGATGCATCCCGAAATGGGCGCATCCCAAAAATTGTTGCATCCCAAAAATCAGCATATCCCCAAAAAAGATACATTCCAAAAATCAGCGCATCCCAAAACTCAATGCATCCCAAAACCCAGCCCATCCCAAAATGGGCTCATCCCAAAGTGGGCAAATCCCCAAACGGGCACATCCCAGAAATCGCTGCATTCCAAAATGGGCACATCCCGAAAACCAGCACATCCCAAAAATCTTCACATCCCCAAAATGGGCTCATCCCAAAAGTCAGCGCATCCCAAAAAATGACGCATCCCAAAATGGGCAAATCCCCAAACGGGCACATCCCAAAAACCAGCACATCCCAAAAATCTTCACATCCCAAAACCCAGCACATCCCAAAATGGGCTCCTCCCAAGAATCTTCACATCCCAAAATGGGCTCATCCCAAAAGTCAGCGCATCCCAAAAAAAGACACATCCTGAAATGGGCACATCCCAAAAATCTTCACATCCCAAACATCAACTCATCCCAAAACCCAGCACATCCCAAAATGGGCTCATCCCAAAATGGGCTCATCCCAAAAATCAGCGCATCCCAAAATGGGCAAATCCCCAAACGGGCACATCCCAAAAACCTTCACATCCCAAAAATCTTCACATCCCCAAACAGGTTCATCCCAAAAATCTTCACATCCCAAAATGGGCTCATCCCAAAAATCAGCGCATCCCAAAAAATGACGCATCCCAAAATGGGCAAATCCCCGAACGGGCTCATCCCAAAAATCTTCCCATCCCCGAACGGGCACACCCCGACCTTCCCGCCCGGAATCGCCGCCCCCCTCCCGGGTGTCAGCGAGGCCCCGAATCCAGGGAATCCCGGGAATTCCCTACCCTTCTTCCGGCCGCCCTCCTCGGCTTCGGGCTTGCGGCTGACGGACACGACCTTCATGAGCAGGTGGTTCCCGCCCTGCCGGATCAGCGCCACCACCTGCTTGTGCCCCACCTTCACCACGTTCACTCCATTCACCTGGAAAATCCCAAAAAAAACCCCACATGGATCAGAATTCCCAGCGGGAACATTCCCCAAAGTCCCCGCACAGAAATCCCGCCTTTTCCGCCTTTTCCGGGTGTTTTTTTCCCAGCTCCTTTGGGAGTCGCCACGCAGCTGCTGGAGGAGATGGGAATGGCCTTTTCCGGTTGGGAGATCCCCCCCAAAAAAATGGGATTTTCCCAGGGTTTTTGGAACGTCCGGTCAGCTCCGGAAGTCTTCAGAATTCCGGGAAGGGCTCGGAATCCCTGGAAGTGCCCAAGGCCAGGTTGGAGCGGCCTGGGATCGTGGGAGGTCCCTGCCCATGGATCGGGATGGGATTTGAGGTCATTCCCAACCCATTCCAGGGATTCCATGAGATTCCAGGAATTCCAGGGATCTGCAGAGCTGGAAGAGCAGAGGGATTCTCCCGACCCCAAAATAAACTGGGAATTCTCAAGCTCGGATCCGAGGAACGGGGACAGGAGGAGAGGGAAGAGCCTTGGGCTGTGCCAGGGAATTTCGGGTTGGAAATGGGGAAAATTCCTTCCTGGAAAAGCTTTTCCAGCCCAGAGCAGGGGTGGAGTCCCCATTCCCGGCGGGATTTCACATCCCTGCGGATTTGGGGGGCCACGGATCGGGAATGGCCTTGGCAGGGCTGGGAATGTCGGATTCCGTGGGATCCGAGGGGTTTTCCAGCCAAGACGACTCCAGGATTCCATAAATCCAAGGTTTTCATGGGAATTAACGCCCGGATCCTCACTTTGGGAAACATTTCCATCCGTAAATCCCATTTTCCAAGCTTTGGGAATAACGATTGGATTGCCAACATCCCCATCACTCCACGGATTCCATTCGCTTCCCAATCGATCCCACCACAATCCAATTCCCAAGAAAATCCCTGCGTTTTCCTCGGACAATCTGATTTTGACCCAATTCCCAAGCTTTTCCAGAAAAATCAGCTCCTCATCCTGGTTTCTTTCTCTTTTTTTTTAGGGAAAAACGGGATGGGTTGAATCCCTGAGGACGGCGATCCTGAATTTCCTCCCGATCCCAAATTTCTTTGATGGGGTTTCCCGCTGGGAATTCCATCCCCCTGGAACGGGAACTTCAAACTCATCCCATTCCAAGCCCCGGACACTTCCCATGATCCCAAATTTCTCCAGCCTGGCCTTGGACACTCCCAGGGATCCAGGGGCAGCCCCAGATTCTCTGGGAATTTCAGGCCAGCCGGGAATTCCTTCCCAAATCCCACCTATCCCAGCATTCCTTCAGCCTGAGGTTTACAGGGAAAATCCGCTCGGTCCCACCTCATTCCCATCCAATTCCTGGGAATTTGCTAGGAATTCTGGAGTGAAACCCAGCAGGGGCTGAAATTCCCAGGAATGGCTCCTCCGGAAATGACACCAGGTGGGAAAAGCAGCAAAAATCCTGGAATAACACCGGGAATCCAGGATGGATTTATCCAGGAAAGCTGATCCTGGAAGGGGCCGATCAGGATTCCGGGAATTCCCATCCCAACAATTCCCGACAAACACAAATCCCGGATTCCCTGGGAATGACCAGGATGAAGCTCAGAGCTGGGAATGATTCCCTGGAGCGAAATTGCTGGAAAAATCCCAAGGAATGGGTCTGACGGGAGGGGGGAGGGGGAGGGAGAGCTCATCCCGGAGAAGCTGGAATGACAATTCCCGGCTCCTTTTCCCGCTCTGACTCATCCGGGATGAGCCAGCGGGAGCTGAGCTGCATTCCAGAGGAGGAGATCCCACCAAATCTTCGGGATCATTCCCATGGGAATGACCCCCAGCGTGGAGAAACCCCAAAAGATCCCATGGAAGGAGCGGGAGAGGGAAAAGGAGCTGCTGGATCCCGGGATTTGGGAAACCATGGATGAGCAAAATTCCATGAATTCCAGCTGCCGCATGGAAAAGGAGGCAGGGAAGTGAAGCAAAGCATCGGATCCGAGCAGAGCCAGGCAGGAGAATCCCGGACACGCCGAGAAAATGGGAAAAATTCCCGGTTTTTGGACACAAAGGTCCCTGGAGAGGAGCTTGAGGCCTGGAAGGAGCCAAATCCAGAGGAAAATCATGGAAAAAGTGGCTTCGAATCCAAATGTGGGAATGAAAAATTCCCAGAGGTTGAGGAGATCCAGGAGGATCCCAAATCGAGGAGAAGTTGGGAAAAGAGGAGATCCAGGAGAAGGGAAGAGCCTCCAGCAGGATGGATCCGACGGATGCAATTCCAAGGAATTCTTGGAGTTGATCCTGAGCTGGAAATTGTGGGATCAGTGCCCAAGAGCGGCCAAAAACCAGGAAAAATTCCATTGGGAAGAGGTGGGAAGTGAGGTGGGAGCTGGGAGCGGGTCTGGATCGGAATCTCCAGGGGAAAAAGGTGGAATTGGAGCAGGGTCAGGATTGGAAAAGGTTGGGAATATCCCGCATTGGAAAAGGCCCCAGGCAGCGGGAATTGCCATTCCAGAGGGACTGAAATCCCCGTGGATGCAGCGCTTGGGGACGTGGATTGGGGGTGGGAATTCCATGGGATCCAGGGGTTTTCCAGCCTCAAGCATTCCAGGATTCCCGGTGGTGGAGCAGGGAGCACCAGGAATTCTGAGCAGGAATTCTCCCCTGGATCGTTGGGAGCCGGATTCCACGGGAGTCACGGAGGAGAGAGGAGAGGGATGGGATGGAATTCCCAGGGAGCAGATCCGTGGATCCCAGCAGGGAATTCCTGCTCAGAATTCCTGGTGCTCCCATTCCAAGGCCGGGCTGGAGCAGCCGGGGATCGGGGAAGCTTCCCTGCCCTTGGAACGGGATTTAGGGTCCATTCCCACCCAGAGCACTCCAGGATTTTGTGGAATTCCATCCCTTCGTCCAAGAGCTGCCAATGATCCCACACATTCCCGGGAATGGGACATTCCTTGGAGGGAAGGAAGGCGGAATTCCCTCAGGGCCATCCCTGGGGACAGATCCATCCGTTGGGATAAACACGGAGCGGCGGGAAGAGCTCCGGGAATTCTGGGATCAATCTCCACCAATAGGAAGAGAGCAGAGAGTTTGGGATTCCCATTCCAGAGAATTTGGGATTATCCAGGATTATCTCTCCCACCTCTCCCAGTCCATCCCATTCCCTGGGCAAATTCCCAAGGGATTTACTGGTGCAGGAATTGGGATTTACTGGAATCCGTGGAAGGGATTTCCAGGGAACTGCTGGAATTCCATACCCACATTCCAGAGCCCATTCCAGGCGGATTCCTGGAACCTCAGAAACCTTCTCCCGGCTCCAGAGTCATTCCCAGATCCCATTCCAATCCCGCTGGATCCCTCCCCCATCAGGGATCCAGGCGGGAAGCTCAGGGAGCTCTGGAATTTGGTCCTTCCAGGATCTTCCCGATCCAACCAAAAAATCTGGGAGAAATCCAGGAATTTCTGGGAGAGATCCCTTTTCCCAAGGGAATTCCCAAGCCTGGAACCGCCATTCCCTGCCTGGCAGGATCCGCTGGAACGGGAAATTCCCGAGGTTCTCCCGTCAGCCATTGCTGGGTTGGGATCCCCACAATCCCCAAATCCTGGAATCCCTGAGGTTGGAAAATCCCTCTGGGAGCATTCCCAGCACTGCCATTCCCGCCTCCGAGTGCCACATCCATGGATTTGAAATCCCTCTGGAATGGGGATTCCCACGGCCCTGCTCAGCCCATTCCAATCATTCCCAACCTTTTCCAGGAAGGAATTTTCCCAAATATTCCACAGAAACCTCCCCTGGCCCCTTCCCTCTCATCCCGTCCCTTTTCCCTGGGATCAGATCCCGGTTCCCACCCGGATCCAGCCAGGGAATTGTTGGGAATTGTCTCCCACTCCTCATTCCGCTCCCTTGCACCCGAATCCCGCGGTTTTGAAGGAATTCCGACGCTCCAACAAAACCCTCGGGATAACCGGAGACCATTCTCCACTTCCACAGAATTCCTTGGGATTCGAATCCCATTTCCCTCCTCGAATTCCTTGTGCTCCCAATCCATCCCTGCCTCCATTGCCCTCCATTTCCTCCCTCTGGAAAACCGGGAGAGCCCAATCCTCATCCCAACCCTCCGGAATTCCAGGGCTCAGCACCATTCCCGAGCACCTCTCCCGGAGATCTTTGGGATCCGCTCTCTGAGCCCGGTAATTCGGGAATGGTTATTTTTAGGAATTCCTCTCTCCTTGGTTACTGGGAAACTTCGTGTTCCAAGACATCTCCTGGAGAAATCCAAGCTCCGGATTCGTTCCCAACTCGGAGCAGAACATTCCTGCTTTTTTTTTTTTTTCTCCCCTGCACCAGAATATCCCAAATTTTGAGCATTTCCATAAAAATCCCAGAGCTGGCCCAGCCTCTTTTCCTCCTTTTTTTTTGGTTTTGAAATTTTCCCAGCTCCCGATGCTCCCAAATTCCCGATTATCCTGAAATCCCGGCCTTTGATATTTCCTTGGATCCTTTTCATCAGCCTCCCACGCTCCGGAGCTGGAATTATCCGCATTTCCTACTTTTTTTGCTTCCTGACCTTTCCAGCAGGGGAGGGGATCCGGGAATGTTTCCGAGCTCCTTCATTCCCACATTCCAGAGGGGGAATTTTTTGCCCCAGTGGATTTTTTTCCCCCCTCTCCTGATTTTTGGGCTCCGTGTCCTTAAAAACCCTGGAATTTTGTGAATCAGGATCACGGAATGGTTGGGATTGGATCATCCCATTCCCACCCCTGCCCAGGGTAGGATTTTTCCTCATTCCCAAAGAAAATCATGGAATTGTTGAGGTTGGAAAAGCCCTTGAAAACCACCACGAGCCCATATTCCCAAATCCATGGGTTTTGAGCATTCCCAGGGATTTGACGCCACCACTGCCCCTTCCAAAGCTTCCCAACCTTTTCCATGGAGCAACATTCCCAAATATCCCATCGAAACCTCCCCAGGGAATGCTGGGATCCCACCTGGATCAGTCATTCCCGTTTTTCCTTTAATAAAACTTCTGGACAACGACAACATCCGGCATGAAATCCTGGAAGTATCCACGGATTTCCAGCCACGTCTGCAGCCAAATCCTGCCAGTTCCCACCCGGATCCTCAAGGAATCATGGAATCCTCATGGAAGTGGCCAAAGTTCTCCACAGGCTCCTCATGGAAAAAATTCCAGGATTTAAACCCTCCCAGGATGAGAGGAGACAAAAGGCTGGAAATTCTGGATTTTCCTCTGGAATTCCGGTGGAATTTTCCCAATCCCAGCCCCGGAGAGGTCGGATCTTGCCCCAAACTGGGCAATTTCCCAGCCTGGCACTGGGAATTGCCTCATGGAGTCATTCCCGGAATGCGTTTCATGGCATCATGGAATCGTTGAGGTTGGAAAAGCCCTTGGAGATCAAATCCCAGCATTCCCAGCATTCCCAGCATTCCCAGCATTCCCAGTTCTGCCATGGCCGCCCCTGATCCAGCTCCTCCACATCCACAGGGATCTGAATCCCTCCAGGAAGGAATTTTCCCGGTTTCCAACCTCAGCTGTGCCTGTTCCAGAGGCTGCTCCTGATTTTCCAGGAAGAATTCCTGCCAGCACCTTCCCTAAAGGAATTCAGGGCTAGAATTGGCACCGAGGGTGGGTCGGGAGAGCTCCAGGAGGGACAATTCCCAAAGGGAATGTGGGGACTCCGGATCCTCCTGATCCACACCTGGAGAGTTCCAGATCCTCCTGATCCACACCCACAGGACACCGGATCCCTCTGGATCCATGACCTGGAAAACTCCTGGAAGCTCCATGACCTGGAGGACACCGGATCCCTCTGGATCCACACCGGGAAAACTCCTGGAAGCTCCATGACCCGGAGGACACTGGATCCCTCTGGATCCACACCTGGAAAACTCCTGGAAGCTCCATGACCCGGAGGACACTGGATCCCTCTGGATCCACACCTGGAAAACTCCTGGAAGCTCCCGGTTCCTCATCCCAGTGCTGAGGCTCCATCGGGATCTCCAACACCTGGAGATTCCTCCCTTCTCTTCCCATCCTTCCCCAAGAGCCTCATCCCGAGGGAACAGGGACAGGAGGAGAGGGAACGGCCTTGGGCTGGGCTGGGGGAGGGGCAGGGTGGATTTTTGGGAATTTCCCCATGGAAAGGGCGCTCAGGCCTTGGCAGGGGCTGCCCAGGGAGGTTTGGAGTGCCCATCCCTGCAGGTGTCCAAGGAATTCCTGGAATTCCACTCAGAGCTCTGGGCTGGGGCCAAGGTGGGGATGGGCCCAGCTTGGACTTGGGGTCCTTGGAATTCTTTTCCAAGCTCAGGGATTCCGAGGAGAAGCAGTGACAGGCACATGGGAGCAGCTCTGGGATTTTGGGAAGCCTCAGGAAGCTCCAGAGCTGGAGCGAAGCCTCTCCCTGGGCGGAGCAGGGACATTCCCGGTGTCACACTGGCCCCAAAAGGAAGTTCAGGGAATATGCGAGGCTGGAGCTGGGAAATTATCCATGGAAAAGGCAGAGAGGAGGAAAATCCTGAACTTGGATTCCACGGACAAAAGGAGCTCCCAGAGGGAAAGGGACAATTCCCAGTGGGGAAAGAAGAGCTCAGGGAATTCCTTCAAGAGCTCCTGAACCCATTGGAGTGAATCCAGAGGAATCCATGGAGCTGCTCCAGGGCTGGAGCCCCTCTGCTCTGGAGCCAGGCTGGG
>NW_024580743.1:0-12513 GCF_017639235.1 Corvus kubaryi
TTTTTTTTTTGGTGGGACAAAGGACAGAACATAATGTCAGATATCTTAAAAAAATTACTGACATTTGCCAAAGTAGTTACCTACTTCAGGATTCCTTGCTTTTCTATTTCGTTGATAAAGCATGTAGTTTATTCCTTTTGTGTCACCTAAAACACATATAAAAAGTAAGGTAGAAGACCATGGATGTCAAATTAATGACCAAGACTTTACATCTTGACAATGCACCACAAAAATTCTAGTGGAAAAAAAAAGTACATTGTCAGAGAATTTCTGATTTATGAGAGCATAAATATAGTACAAGTAGTGGTAGGATGTACCTGTTGAGTTGGTGACATGGAACAGCAGTATGTAATACTAAATCTGGTGTCTGCAAGTTTGCTTTCTCATATCCTTCCTTCTTGTTGGACTATCCAGTACATATACAAAATAATACTCATTCTTCTTCTCTTTTGTTTGCAGACTCAGTGTTGTTATTTTATAGTTTTCTCTTTTTTGTTATCCATTTCCTGGTGCATTTTGTTTAACAATTAAATCTGCATCAGAAATTCATCCATATTTAAAACTTTCAGGTGATTTCTGAGTTCGAACCTTAGCTTCACAGGCAAAGCAATGTTCCTGCAAGGCTTTTCATCTAGGATTTCAATGGTTATTTGACTGAAATCTCAGAAATTTAGGAAATGGAGAAAAATCTAAGTAGGAAATCACATTCCAGTGCCTTAGTGCATACACATGGCTAGCCAAAAGCACTTACGGATTGAAGTTAAGATATTTAGGTCTGGTTTTATGCATTTCTCTACATTATTAAGGCTTGGATTAGATCTTGGTTTATCCTGTGTACAGAACCAGAAATTTGCTTTATGCAGTTTTACAGATGGTTCCAATTCATAATGTAATGCATTTTTTGCCATGATTTACTCAACTTAATGGTGTAATTTTAAAGAATATCTCATTAAAAAATTGTAGAAGTATTTTTCTTGGTTGTTCTTCCATTTTTGTAAGATTGTTGTTTCAAGTTGCTAGTTGTAAACATAATGATTTAAATTTACTACTGTTAAAATGTATAAAACTAGGTATTTAAATTTTTTTTTCGTGTTTTTCAGAGGGCTGGGTGTAAGAATGATAGAGCCAGTCTACCTTAGTCCTTCATTTGACAATGTGCTCCCTAGGCATTTGTTTTTACAGGTATGCTTGTTCCAAAACCAAAAGTCTGTACTATTTACAGAATAATGAATATTCTTTTTGCACACATTCATGGTTTCTACATTCCTTGTGCATTATAGCACCTAATTCAGACTTTGGATTTGAGGAAAACAAAGCATTTAAAATGAAGTCAGTATATATATGTAGGTGGTATAATCATAATGTGTCTGAGATATGATAAGGGCTTTCAAAGTGACATAAGAGATACTCACCTAACAACATAGAAATTCCTCTCGCACAGGTACTCTGCATAGAACTATTAGTTTTTCGAATCCGCCTATGAGCTCTGGAATATGAGCCCCTTTTAAGGTACATCATTCTGTAATCAGGAAAATCTCCAAATATTAGGTTGACTTGAAGCTGATTTAAGTCCTAAAGACAACTTTAAAAGGTTTTTATACTTTTGTGTTGAACTAAGAAGAAAATATTTTCATATTGTCTAAGGTGCAGTACTGTGCACAATTATTGTACGTTATTTCTCTTCAGTGCAGCTGTTCTGTTTATACAATTAATAGCACAGTTCAGCTTCTTGGTACTTTAATTCAGCAAGCTTAGACTTCTGCCTTTTGGTATTACTGTTCTTTAATGTTCTGCACCAATATGTTAATATAGTAAATGTTCCAATAAACAGGTTAATTAAAAATATTTGTAATAAACAGAGCTCCTCTGTTTCTGAGCCAGTATCAGCTTATTTTATTTGGACTTCTAGCACTGCAGTCACCTCAGTCATGAGCTGTTAAACTTCAGTCATAGATACTCAGACATAGCTTTATATAAAAAACAAGCCACTGGAGACTTCTGTCGTAAACTGTCCCTTATATATGATACAAATAATTCATTTCCTGTTAAAGAACTGAGGGCAACATCATAGGTATCTTCGTTGCTGAATGAATTTTTTTTTTAATGAGTTTGCCATTCCTTCATAAAGGAATTGATGCAGGGTATAAGGTTTGAATTCTCCCATATTTGTTTTTATGATAGAATTTACCTTCTGTGGTTGTGAGCCATATTTTAAACCCTCAACCAGGAGAGAAAATTTTGGATATGTGTGCTGCACCTGGAGGAAAAACAACCCATCTTGCAACATTAATGCATGACCAGGTAAGAGAAGTAAGAATTTTCTGTCTAAGGAGGAAAGTTCATTTGTACAGTTCTCTTCACTTACCTGTTAGAATGCACAGATAATTTACAACAGCAAACAATATTTTGACATTTTATTTACCAATGTATTTTGCTACACATCAGAGTTACTGAAATGGGCGACAGACTGTCTTTATCAAATATTCACCATCACCTTTAAAACCTTATTTGCTACAAATTCACTGTTGAAATATGCTTCATTTCACTTTTTAAAATGTTATTGAATTATTTTCAATCATAGAATTTTTTACATGCAAGGCAAAGTTAAGCAAGAATATGCTGGATTCATGAAACTGAGATACATAAAAATCAGGGGTTACTACTGTGTGCCAAAGAAACACACAACTCTTTACAAAAAATTATTAAAAAGTTCCTAATCTGATTAACTTTTTCTCAGTAAAAATTAGCAATTCTGCATACAGATGTGATTTTAGGCTGAATTTGTCATTCTATGGTAGAATGTCACAAATCCAAAACTAGCTCATGAGAAAGTAACAAAAATGAGAAGAAACAAAAAAAAAAGTATGTAGAGAAAGACAAAGGAAAAGGGAACATACAAAAATAAGAATCTAGCTATAGGATTACAAATCTGCATATATTAAGATGTTATGTGCACAGTGAAATACAGAAATGCAGGTTACTCTTCTCTAGCAGAAGGGAAAAAGTATGTAATATTTTCTCTAAAAATTTTGGTAAGGCTTTTTTATTTTGTTGAAATAGGGTTATTAGAATAGATCAGATTATTTAGAAGTCTTGCAGTTACATTATGCAGTACTTTGACAGTTGCCTGTGCAGAAATGGGAAGGCATAGTATGTAATGGTATGAATGTACTGAGAAAAGGCATGTATTCAGTTCTGTGATGGTTTGCCTATGGAGGTGTTTTCTTCCCTCAGTATGGAACATTGGCAGAAGGCATTAAAAATACATTAGACAGTCATTAGACATTTTTTATATACATATATAAAGCTTCCAGTAAAGAATTCCAATGTGATAAATAAAGGAAGTCTGTAAATCATATATTTATGTCATGCATTCATTTACATCTATACTTTTTTCCATCTGTGTATCTACAATTTGTATAACTTTGCAGAACTGTTTATTTCCTTAGTCACTTTACATATTTTGATTCTGCTTACCTGCAGCTGAAGTGGTAAAGATTAAGAATACAGATGTTGAAAATTTATCTCAATTGATTTTCCTGAGTATGTAATTTTAAGATATGGAAGATAAAGATACAGAAAAAAGCACTTCTTACCGGATTTTAAGTTCCATTCACAGATTTTCCGTACTAATTTTTCACAGATGGTATATTAAACCATTCGCATGTCAGAATATTTGAATCACTCTTACTTTTTTTTGTGATATAATTATAAACATTAGTATATTGTTTTTAAATGTCATAACCAAGATATAAAATTACTCTGTAATGTTAAGAGCTCTTAAAAAAGAATTGGGAATAGTTAAAGCTTGAGAATTTATTATTATTTGTATTCCAGTCCACACCACTGTTTTTTCCAGATGTGTTTCAAGTAGTTGTTCTGGCAGTGGCTGGCATGGGCCAAATGGAGAAAAGAACAGAGAAGCTGTGGGTGACCCATCCCTGGAAGTGTTCAAGGCCAGCTTGGATGGGGCTCTGAGCAACCTGGTCTAGTGGAAGTCATCCCTGCCCATGGCAGGGGGGTTGGACTAGATGATCTTTAAGACCCCTTCCAACCCAAACCATTCTATGATTCTCTCATTTCTTTATCTCTGCAGTATGCAGAGATGTGCAGGAAATCCACTGTTCTTGCAACAGATGAAACTTTGAAGCACAGTCAGTTCTTAGTGTATGAGTGCAATCAGTTGAATGGTGTTAGGGGACAAGCAGTGGCGCTTGGTTCTTGAGTGCACCTGTAGGAGGTGATCGGCTCACAGTAGCTGAAGACTGGACACCACTGACACAGCCTAAATACTTTCTTACCTCTCAGTGCTATTGCCTAACACAACATACAGATAACAGCTTATCTTTACTGATTTTTTTTTAATTTTTAAACTATCTTAGTCACGTTACCCGTCTATAAACCTCTAGAGAGCCATCACCAAATAGAAAAAAGTTATTGTTTTCTCAGCACATTGTATTTGCTGTAGCAAGTGTAGTGGAAGGTTTTGGTCATTGGGTCTTTCTGTTCTGGATTTTACTGATGCTACTCTTTACTCTGTGTTCACAGATTTCACGTAGCAGTTAGGGGTGTGTGTCTGTTTTGATTTATTTTGGGGGAGGAAAAAAGAACTCTTATTCTTACATAAAGGGAACAATGTGTAATTGTGATTTCCCTCCCCCCACCTCTATGTTCATTCTAGTATTTACACTATTTCTGAAGTAACTTGAGTGACAAGTACTGCAAGTGTTACAATATGTTATGAGTCTAAGCAAATCAGAGACATGGCTGAGGGTCTCATTTCCTCAGCACTGAGCTATATTGTGATCGTATTTCCTACCCTCTCCATACAAATTTAAAACCTGTTGGCCTATTTTAGCATGTATTTGAGGCTTCTACCCTCTTTCAAATGATTAAATTTTTATCTTAGTGCCACTTAAGCAGTTCAAAACAAACAAAAAGAAACAAACAACAAAACCACTTGCCAGAAGTCAGACATTACGGCATCCCTTGGAGTGATAGTGCCAAGCAGTCGGAATGTGCACTGCTTCAGACTAATGTGGCTATCACGGAACACATGTGTGAATAAGGACTGCAGGAGTGTGGATTTAAGAATAAAATTATTCTGTAGGGAAGACTGTACTTTATTTATTACACCTGCCCAGGGTGGGGGAAAGGAAAACAGAAAGTGCACATCCATTTAATCCCGATGCTTTTGATGAAAACTTTGGGATTTTTTTCAGGGTGAAGTAATAGCCATGGACAAGATAGCTAACAAGGTCAAGAAAATCAAGCAGAATGCTGAATTGCTACAGTTGAATTGCATTAAGGCCTTTTGCTATGATGGAACAAGGGCCCTTTCAGTGGAGAAGAGAGAGGATAAACAAGGTAAAATAAACAATTTGGGTAGTAGTAGCTTTTAGAAGAAAATGCTAATGTTTTGCAAAAACAGTATTAAAATTGTCACAGTTCTACAAGTCCTTGAAATCTTGGTAGATACCTAAGTTGCTTCAGCACAGTGAATGCACTTTTATTTTCTACTCTTTTGTGATTATCAGCTTCTGTATGAAGCAAATACAAAAGGCAAATTATCTGTCCTTGTCACTACCTAATATTCTCAAAGGAAATGCATTCCTTTCCCGGATAATATTGAAGACGGACGAAGCCTTAAACCTTTTTTCGTGATCACATTTAACCCCATACTCTGAATTGTCTGACCTAGTCTGAGAAAAAAATTATTTTTGCAGACTTGCTTCCCTTTTCTGCCTCATAATCCTCATCTCTAAAATGGGGTTATTAATACCTAACTCCCAGGAGTGCTGTAACGTTTAGTTCATTGATGTTTGTTCAGCTGTTCAGGGGAAAGTTATATACAAGCACAGTATTATTTTAAGTAATTTCATTTGCTTTTCTGAAGTGATGCAGTTATGATACTGGTTCTGTTCCCATGATGGAATGATTTAAATGGTATCTGCTGCCTTGATTATTTTTAGTTTGTTGTGCAAAGTATGCTGTTCTTTCTCACTCTATTTTATCTCAGTCACTGGTTAGCCTAAGTAGGAATCAGATTGCATAATTCACCTTCTTTGTCCCTATGCATTGCAGTTATTCCTGCTTTGGAGGAACAAAAGTACTTTCTTAAGAGTCTTTTTATGAATGTTAAATACTGTAGGTGGCAAGTAGCAATTACAGAGATGAACAAGAGCAGGCTGTAATACTGAGAGATCATGATGGCTTTTCTATACATCCCTGCAAGTAACACATGACATATTTTGAATATTTTAGTAATGGATCAGAGGTAGATAAACCAGATAAATTCATTTTGTAGTGCAGGAGCAAACTAGGTATTAGTAGTTAATACAGTGATAATACTGTATTGTTTGGCAGCAGTAGTACCTGGTGATGCTGAGCCAGACAATCTCCCTAGCACTGCAGAGATAGAAACTTCTGGGCTGTTGAGTCATTGGGGTACAGATTTAAGGCTAGGCTCTGCATATAGAACATATATATTGTCATCCAGGTAATAGTCAGAAATTGTCCTGCTCTTCACAATCCTTGGTCACTGAATCGTTCTGCCATGGAGGCAGCATGTCTCACATTAGAACTTGCAGTAGTTCATGTTATTTTCTATAGCTACATATGCATCACAAGAAATAGTTATTATATAGACAGTCCAATTATTATAAGGCAATCTCAGTTATTAACTGTAGGTTTCTCTCAGTAAAGGTTTGCACACTTCTGAGCTGACTGGGGTTCTTTACAGTCTGTATGTACAGCTCTGTACCTAGCACCTCTGACCAATCATATTTCAACTTTTTTCATTACTTTTTCATTTTACTTTCAAATTATTAAATTAAGTTTAAAAAAAAATGTTGCCTAAAGGGATCATTTTTCAGCTGACAGAACTTAAACTGTTTAGTTTTCTGGGAGATGAAAACTACCACCAGCAGTGCTGAGACTTGTCTCTAGCTGAGACTGTCTATAGCGCATAAATGTTTTATGTCAAGGAAGACATAAGTAAGAGCTTGTCCTTATCTACAGTGAATTCTCAAGGAAGGAAACAGGCACATTTTACATTACTAACTGCTTTTTACAGAAGGACCCCCATTCTTACCAGAGTCATTTGATCGAATTCTTCTTGATGCTCCATGTAGTGGGATGGGACAGAGACCAAACATGGCTTATTCCTCAACTTTAAAGGAAGTGACCTCTTATCAGCCACTACAGCGCAAGCTTTTCACTGTGGTATGTATTAAACATTGAGTAGGTAAGCTAAATTGAACATAAATGCTTTTGCAGCATAAAACTTATCCAAAAAATGGTGCCTCATTTTCCCCACTTTTTCAGCAGCCAGGAAGTATTAGGGTCCTGTTAACCTCTCAGCTCCACCAGATCTGTTGCTAGGTGAAGCCAGTTCACTGAAGCATGGGAAAGGTATATGTAATCCATAGTAAATAAAAACCTCAGTGTTTTTTCAATTCTCTCAGTTTTATCAGTTTTACTTTATAATAATCCCAAGGGTCTAAGTTAGAGAGCAGGTGACTTAGGAGCATGCTAAGGAGTGTGCTTGGGCTGATGCTGAAAGATAAGATGAAACTTGTCAAAATCTGAATGATACATATTCAAAGTGAATGACGGCTTGAAAAGCAGCATAGATACAGCTTCCATGCCAAATATATGGAAACAATTGACATCTAATATAACTGACATAAGTATTGTGTAGCCAGGGTTGGCAGCAGGTGGTGAAAACAGATCTAATCTGTCTGGGATATGCAGAGCTGTACAAATAACAAATCTTACAAGGTGAATCATCTCAATGACATTAATAAACGGCATGAGCTATAATACCTATTTGGAAAGAAGAATCTTTCTAATCCATGTTATCCTTTGCTGTATTCCCTGAGAGGAATTAGTATCTTAATGCCTAACTTAGAAAGGTTTGAGGTTAATTAAGTGTTCAGTTTTAATATTCTAGGTACATGGTCTATTAGTTAATGTTGCTTAATATGAAAGTTTTAAATTTAAAAATAAGCTGAACTATTGTTTATTTCTCCCTGCAGGCAGTGAAGTTGCTGAAGCCAGGAGGTGTTTTAGTATATAGTACATGTACAATTACACTTGCTGAAAATGAGGAGCAAGTTGCTTGGGCCCTGAAAACTTTTCCATGCCTCCACCTTCATCCACAGGTAATACTATTTTCAGAGTATTTCGCACAATCTAGTGAGCCTATTTTGGAACCGTAAAGTTACACAGTATATTTACTATCAATACATCTTTTTTTCACCTTGGACAGTTTTAACTGGTGTGCATAGAAATAACAGAAGGATTTCTGAGGCTTTTTTAAAGTCTATTTTTTGTGCTTAATTGAGCTTTATTTAGGAATCATTAAGTAGTTTCCCACTGTGTATAGTGGGTTTTTTTTGATTTGTACAACAGTCTTTTGAAACACAACAGGGACAAAAGATAGGTCAGACAGGTTAAAATTTCTCTTGCAATTTCTTTAATTCATATATTTTATTCTCTTCTTTTGCACATTCACAGGAGAGGTGAATTTTTTTTTTCACTAATGCCACTGAAGTCATGAAGACTTGCATATAAAGTATGGGACATAAATGAAAATAAATTTGTGTTTCAAGGAAGGAGGATTTTATATGTATGGGAGCTATTTTTGCTTTATTTAAAAGGAATGCAGGAAAGAAATTATTTCAGGCTCAGTGTCCCAAGACTGTACCTTGTCTTTTTTGGAGTCAGTGTCTACCATTTAGATGTCTGGGAGGAGGTAATATATAGGGAGATACCAGAATTTTTTTACCTATGCTGCCTACAGTTTATACAATTCAGAAATATCTGTTACCTTTATTAGTACTTCAGGGGGGTTCATCATCAGACCACACATGTCCCACTTCCTCTTTGATGATGTGACGAGCTGGGTGGGGTAGTTGTTTATCATCATGTCTTTGAGGAAAAGTCTAACTCTGATACCTGGTTAGCTTACATACTGTGTGATGACTTGTACCTTTCTTAAGAAGCTTAAATGAATCTTTAACTGAAATTAAAAAATATATACAACAGCTGTACAATGAGAAATTAATATGACAGCTGCTAAAGATTTAACAGAACTGAAGCTCTTTATCAAAGCTTTTTATGGTCTGTTCTTCTGTCTGTTTTCTCACCATCCATTCACTAAGAATTTTTCAACTAAGACATTTCAACCGAGATTATACATTTAACTTAACAGCATAAAAAATTCTTGATAGAATGACAAAGCAAAGCACAAGCCTTATTAACGCAAGTGCAAGATTAATCTTGCTTAATGGACTTTCTCTCACCAGTAGTATCAGTCTTAAATAAAGCACTCTTTTTCACACACAGATGCCATATCTGTAAAAATTAATCTTTTATGTATAGTATATTTTAAATGAGATGACATTGAATTGTTTACCCACATATAAATTGTAATGCCTTATAACCAGTTCCCCACTAGTGTAAACTAAGGGGATCTTTTCCAATGAACAGAAGACAGGAGTCTAGGGTCTACTTACCTCATGTTCCTTTATGTATTTATTTCCCATATTCTTTAGTCTCAGTGGACACCTCCTTTTTTATCCAGTCCACTCTTTCCCAGTTTCTCAGTTTGGCAACAGATCCTGGAATCACATGGGGTAATGTGGGCAAGGAAAAAACAGGAGATGGAGCCATAGGCGTTCTTGTAGGTGGAGGTTACCACATGGCAGCTGCTCCTTTGTGCAGACTTCCTCTTAGGAGTTTACACAGGAGATGGTGTGGATCAGCTTAAATGCAGTAACTTAACTGGAAGGAAAAATGAAAAGGTAGAGGAAAACACTGGTCTGCCTTCAAGCAAGTTACTTGAACACGTGGAATACTGTTTCCTCTAGACTTTTACCTTTCCCTTCTTCTATTACATGGAGTTGCTATCCTTGTCTCCCTTTGTATATCATTTTTCTCTCAGTTTGCAATAGACATCTTTGTTTGACTTTTACCGCGAAAGCACTGAAATCATGCTGAGGGAAAGGAAGAATCAGTCTGCAGCCCCTTGGCTGCCCAGCTCTCCAGCATGCAGTACGTGGTTAAGCAGCTAACTCGCATCATGTGCTGACTGGGTGAGCTCATGTGTTAGCAAAGTGTGATGGCTGAAAAAATGCTCTGCTGTAGGCTGCATTATGGACTACATTAGACTAGATTGACAAAGGAGATCTATTTTTGATACTGCAGTGCCAGCTTTTGCACACTTTGTTCTGTCTCCTTACTGAATGCATTGAAAGAACAATCCAGCTAAGAATTAAATTTTTTCCTAGGAATTAGTATTAAATAAGAAGCAGTCAAGGTTACTCTCAAGAAATACTGAGAAAAGGGCTGGGATTTTAAGTCCTTCTCCTCTCGAGGATTTTGAAGCCAGATTTCATCTCCTGAAATTTTTCCTGTCTTTTATTCTCTGCCTCATAGACATGCACACGTAACAGTAGTCCCGTTTACCTGTTATTCTTACTACATGGCTAGAAAATTCGAAGTTATATTTTTTCTGCTGCATCATGTGCCAAAATGATGCCTCTTCAGGCAGTAAAGTATTTTGGCCTGGGGCTTTTACTCTCTCCAGTTGAAGTTTTTACTGTGAAGAATCCAGGTATTTTAGCTTGGACATTAGGAAGAAGTTCGCCACAGAAAGGGTGATAGGGCATTGGAATGGGCTGCCCAGGGAGGTGGTGGAGTCTCAATCCCTATGGGTGTTCAAGAGCAGACTGGATGGCACTTGGTGCCATGGCTCAGTTGACAAGGTGGTGTTAGGTCACAGGCTGGACTTGATGATCTATCTCCAAGGTCTTTTCCAACCTAGCTGATTCTGGGATTCTACTACTGTTACTGAGGATATTGGTAATGGGCTAAGGATTCACTATTTTTGACTTAACTCACAGCTGTGAAGTCAGTACACAGAAGTGCTGCATCATTTAGAAGCGGCAACCTAAACCCTTTAGACCAGCTGTCTGGTGGTAACTGCTTTCTTGTGATGTTTCAGCCCTGGGAGTAATGAGTTGTTTTAGACCCATCCTCAACAAGTGCTCTAAACTACTGAGAAAAAGTGGATGAGGGGCATCACCACCTCCTCAAAATACTTTGAATCTTGTATATATGTTTGTATACTATTGGCCACATGAAAGCAAGAGAAGAAGCCACATCACTTCTGAATCTCCTGGTGTGAATGATATAAATGTAGCTTGTCCATGTTGTTAGATAGCTCTGCATATACTCAGCAGAATACATTTAGGGCATTTAAGAACTTTAAGAGATGCAATAATTTGCTTTCCTTTCTTACTTGAACAGGAACCTCACATTGGAGGAGAAGGCATGAAGGGAGCTGGACTGTCACTTGATCAGTTGAAGCTGCTGCAGAGATTTGATCCATCTGCTGTGACATTGCAAGGAATGGATATTAATTCTTTGCAAGATTCCAGAGAAGATGACCTGATTTCATTGGCAAATAAGGACTGTATAGGATTTTTCATTGCAAAATTTATTAAATCAAACAGTAAATACGGATTTGGGAATGCAACCTGAAAAAATACCTCAGTGAGTCTAAGAACAGTTCAGACGTGAAGTGCCTTTCTTCCTGCTGCAATGTTACCAAGCCAACGGGCTGACGGCAGGGTTGCTATGGCAGCACTGAGATCTGCCAGCTGTTCTGATGGGAAAGAGCCACAGGTTGCAGCAGAAAAGTCATGGTTGGGGGAAGGGCAGTATCATTTTTAAGTTTCTCTCTGCTTTGTATTTACAGCAGGTCAGTGCCTGAATGACAACTATGTTCACTCATACTGCTGTCTGTTCTGCTTTTTTCTTACCTGGTGCAGCAAACGTAGGAAGGGGATATAAGCTGCTTCACAAAAGGCAAACATAAATAAAATAGATGGGAACTACTACAATGAATTTTGGAAAGGGTAGTTTCTATGGAGGTTTACCAGTAGTTAGTTTACTTAAATAGTGCTTCTCAAAACATTTTACAAAGAACTGTTTTATAAATTGATACTTAGAACCTCATTTCTCTTTTATTTTAATACAAGCAAGATTCTCTGTACACATAATATATACACAAAATACGATTAGGCTTTGTAGCATGTCTTTTATAGCAGCATGAATATATTAAACCATCTCACTCTGGGAATGTAAATAAATAGTGTTTCAACATCAAACTTCCCATGCATAAACTGTATTGGTTCTGAAATAGCCTATTGGACTGGCTGACAAGTGACAGTTTTAAAATCAAACATTTGTAACAGAAGGGGCTACAGTTGTGATTAATATATCAAAAGACAGAAAACAATGCATAATACCATCTGAAGTGTTGCAAATCACCTTTCAAACAACTAAGAATGTTAATTCTTTATTGGTTAGAAAGCATCACCAGCTATAATCATATGAAAATTGAAACTGGGGAAGCATGCTAATGAGAACTGCCTTAGTACATTGCTCAAAGTTTAAATAACCTAAATTTCTTAACGATGTTAGATGTGTTTGAAAACTCTG
>NW_024580743.1:12523-31861 GCF_017639235.1 Corvus kubaryi
GCTTTAGTAACTAACAAACACAGGAGGTGGTTTACACCAACTCTTTTCCTTTGAATAGACATTGATTAAAAGCAGTCAGACCACTCACTTCATTCCAGCTGAGGGAATGATAATGGACCCCATTAAAACCTTTGCCCATGTCACAGAATGTATGACTTTACTAACCAACAGAGCTTAAAAATGGTAATTGCTAACAGATTCATAAAAGACTTAAGTATTAAGGGGCAGGGTATTAGACCTGGGCAGGAACTGCGTGTGTAGGATGAGTAACCAGGTATGCAGACAGAGGTAAAAATGGGTGTCTCCCTTTAGTCAGGATTTAGTGAGTGGAATTTAATTTCCTTATCCTCCATTTATAATAAGGGCTATAGGTTAAGAGTATACAGATTTCTGTGGAAAGAGGTGCTCCACTGAAACTCTTTGTGGCTTTAAAACTGATCTTCATTAAATAGGTCCAGAGCCTTAGGAGAAACTATGTATTTGATTTTATTCCTTGAGAAGCAAAAATTACGGAACTCTTTTCAAATTCTGATCTCCTGATGCCAGACACAGAATATGAATTCATGAGCATTCTAGAAGAATTCTTTAAATTCTAGGCAGTAATTTACGGATCAATTTAATAAAAATAGTTTCTTTCAGCTCATAACTCATCCCGATGCTGCCTTTGTGCACAAACCTGTTTGCTTAAGCCTCCCCAGTGTCCTGTCCCTTAGCAGCTCTGAGACTTTTACTGTCACCTCCTTCCAGGCCCTCCTTGAGAATTCTTTCTTCCATGACATCTGTGTAACACTAAACAACTGGTAAAGGATAGACTAAGGCTACTCACCACTGATGTATATTCATTTGAAAAAACACACAAAAATAAGGTTAACATCTAACATATACATGCAGATTTTGAAATGCATCCCATTCCTTCCATATACTGAAATTCCTTAGAAAAATACAAAGTTGAGCTGCCAAGACTTCCATAACACTTAACTATTTTATCTTCCTCCCTTTCCTTAGGTTTCACTGGTTTTATTATCTTTTTTAGCTCATTTGAATGGAAATTTTACAGGTTGTTTTGTACCATACATCCATAAGACTCTGGAGCTCACTGGGACCTCCACAATTTCTCAGATTCAAAATCCCTGAAACCAGATACAGAAATACGAACGCATTAGTATCCTAATGCAACCAAAAATATTAAACTTTCTATTGGCAAAAGTTTGCAAAGACATTTCATCACAATAATCTTTGATATGTCCTCCACTTGGAGTTTTTTAAAGCTTCTTATTGACGTAACTTCGTTAAAGTGCTTTTCAAAGTAGTGCTCAGCAGGCAGGTGGTATTGTGCAATATGTGTAGTACAAGCTCACATTACAAATGATTTGTCACTCTTAAAACAGAAACTGAAAAAAAGTATCTCAGCAAGGCTAATAAAACCTATTTAGTGAGTCTGCCTAAGAAATACACATTTGTTGTCTATACATAAATAGCAGCACTATATAAAACACGTTTCTATGACCAGATGGATTTGGATTTGTCTGGTTTTTTGTGATGTTTGTACTCCATGAATCAATATATAGGCCATACTTAAATACTAGGGCTTGGACTATGCACTTTATTTTCTCATTTATTTGTCTATACACAATTACCTATGCCATAGTTTTCATATACTACTCAGTGCTTTGAAATTCTGCCAATATTCCTTAAAAAATACTTTAAGAAAGCTGAAAAATAAACACTCTCTGGAGCAAAAGTAAAAAAAACCCCACACAAACAAAGCAAAAACTCCCAAAACGCAACCAAAGACCCAACAAAAAAAAAGGAACAAAATATTCAAGGTATTGAAGTGGAATCACTTCTTAGAGGACATAGCTGTTATGAGTGCAGGGAGCAACAGCATTTACTGCAGCTGGTAAATTAGTTAAAGCCAGGCTATACAGAGCAAGACAATATAACTTTCTTCCCACTTACATGTGATCTGATATGATTCAAACAACAGTCTTTTAATTTCATTTTTTACAGATACCCTGAAAATTCTCTTGTATCAAAAGCCACTGTTTATGTACTCTTTTATATCCATTTAGTAGTACAACATATCTACTTACCTACTCTTCCTTTCTCTACAAAGCCATTTAGTGATGTTTAGAAAAACTATGAGAATTTTATTTCTAGAAAAATAACCTTTTTTCTTGTGTTCCCCACAGTTCATGCTTTGAGCCAAAACCTACCCTTCAATAACGACAACAGTCAGCAGCACTGGGAGGAAAGGCCAGATAACTGACAGCAGAATTTCCCACTCTTAGGTTGTTGTAAAAATGCTTATAAAGCATCAGGGAGAAGGGTAGGAGAGGAAGGACAGAGAATGTTTAAGGGAGCTTCTTGGACGCTGGGCTAGGAGATTGGAGAAAGCATGCACCTGCCATGTATCTTATCCATTTCACTAAAATGATATTCAAAATCAGGCAATGCTGATATTCCCATAATTGAAATAATAAATAAAAAGAACTTCCAGCTAAACTAATTCTTATCACACTACAGTCTTTATATAATGTGCTATTTACAAGGAAATACAAAAAGTATTTCATTCATACAAGTACTACAAAGACTACATGTGATGCAGAACAGCTTTTACACTAGGCAAGGGTATGGAACCTGGAGTCAAAAATAATAGTGAATTTCCCCCCACTTACCAGTGCAACAGGTGTTCAGTGCAAAACAAACTGTGTTCACTCCCTTTGACTTCAATGCATTTTCCCTAGAAAGCTCCTAACAGAGTCACAGTAATTTTTCTATGCTCTTATCAGCAGCACAACAGCTTAGGTGAAGGAAAAGCAGTGAGCTGGCTGCAGAGTGGGAATGCAGAGAATTGGCAAGTGTAGAAAAAGTGGAGAAGCTACAAAAATTTATTTTCCAACAAAATAACTCTCCACAAGCTGTGTAAACTTTTCTTACTAAAACAAATACTCTAAAACACAAAGATTTTACATTTCCAGTGAAACTCACAGTAACATTTGCCTGTTTTTACTCTCCTGAAGTCTCAACATAAGAGCCAGCAGATTTATGCTTTCCCAATTACCTGGGTCAGTAAATTCCCTCATATGCCCTGAATGCAATTTGGATTTTTAAATTAAAAGACAGAAGGTAGAAATAGATTTATTGGGCTTTTGAGTAACCTTTGTTTTCTTCAGTAGATTCTCACAGTTTGCTGCCTAACGTGCACACGCACACGAACGCCAATCCACCACCCACCCACTCACATACACACCTCCAACATGTGTGCTCTGTTTACTGACAGTAGAACAAAAATTAAGCTGTGCCCATTGCAATTTTGTGACCTGAACAGAGAAGAATAATTTATAGTGGTAAGTTCATTATCTTTACCATAACTTTAAAATGCAAAATTGGGTTTGCAAGGACAGCATAAGAGTTACACCCGTTATCTCAAGCACTCATCCATATTTACAATAAGTATAAGCTTTCTGCTACAGAAGAAAAAGTATTTAGATTGAACACTGTTACAGATTTCCTAAGTGAGGCTAGTTCCAGTTGCCAGTAATTCAAAAGCAAATCTGCTGACTTGGCATTAGGACTCTAAAACAGTGTGATCAAACTTATATAGTAAGAAGGTGTCTGCAGAAATAACATTTATAAACTGTATATACAGTACACAGTACCAGTACATAGAAAATAGATTTTGACTCCATGATCCCCTGTGTGTAAGGCAAGACTGAATTCTGTCTTCATACGGAGACCACCAGAGGTACAAGCAACAGAGTGGTGCTTAAATCAATATGCAAATCAAGGTGCATCCAAATTAAAAATCAGAACAGACAAAAAGTTTTAGATTCTTTTATGTGCTGATCCTGGCTTGCGGAATACATGGGAAGTTATTAAACATCAAATGTACCTTTTTTTTAAAAAACACTAACAACACCTTGATGGCAACAGATATTGTTCAAGTGGCAGCTACCAAAAACAGCTTGAAAAATGTCATAGTACAACATCAGGAGCTCTTCAGTTGTACTACACTAATTCATATAGCACTAACCAAAAAAATAAGTATATGAATATTCTATTTCATGCTATTGCTATGCAAGCAACAGCAATACAAATCAGCATACAGAAGGATACCATATGTTCTGCAAAGAAGAACCCAAGATATTTTCAAGGGGCATTGTTACAAGACTTCAAAGAAACACAAGACTGCCAGAGGCAAAAGTTACTGACGGATGTAAACATCCCTGTTCCACTCTCCCGCATCGTTACGTTTTTTCGATATCACTTCCCCATCCTTGTCACAATATTGGTCCCTTGATTTATGACGACTGCGCTGTTTGTTGCATTCATTGTGGTCCTGCTCGCGGTCTCTCTCCTTTGAGCGATGCCGGGATTCTCTGTGTCTGTGATCACTGATCCCATGGGACTCGTCTCTGTGATTATGATCCCTGTGAGAATCATAGTGGTCACCATGCTCATGTGAGTAGTCCTCCTTTGGCTCTACGTAAGCTGAATCTCTGCTGTCTTGTGTTTCTGAGTCAAAAGTTTCTTGCCTGTGAAGGCCTCTGCCACCACTGCGATGGTTGTGGTGTTGGCTGGAGGAAGAGCGGTGCTGGGATTTCTTGATGGGTTCCACCCGTGCTTCCTCTTCAATGTGGGAACCGCTGCGCTCAGGGACCGAGTGGTCATTCCTCTGGTCTCCTTGAGATCCCTGCTACCAGAACCAGCAGTAAGGTCATGAGGTACACATTGAAAAATTTCCCCCACTATCAAATTCAACTAGAAAGTACCATGAAACCAATAAAATTTTAAGTACAAAACAATCCACTTTGAATCTAAACTAGGAAAAAAACCCATTAGTATTCAACTTTTACTGAAAATTCAGTATTATAATACAAACAATTCTTTTTACTCTCATCAGAATGTAGGGTGGCACTTGGGTGGCACCTTCTCATTTTTTGTGATGTTTCTGACTACTCCAGTTAGCAGTAATTGCCTCCACCCTCCAAAGAAAAAGAGAGCATGCAGAAACAGGACAAACTACAGAAAAATTGAAGAGGAGATACCATGCCAGGAGAGGGCAGATATCAATTAAGAGTTTACAGATGCGTGTCTGGAAACAGCTGCTATGGGAAAGTGATTTTAGAGGGCTGAGGAGGTGGATTCCAGCAAAGAACCAAAGTACAAAACCTTGGCTCTTTTAGAGTAACTTTTTTTTAAGGAAAAAAAATGCAAGTGAATCTGGTATGAATAAAGTTTGTATTATGATACTAAATAGTATCACTGACCGTCTGTTTTCTCAGCAATAATTTCATTTCTTCTTGGTAATGAAAAATTAAACATTGACCTCATAATTTTAAGAGCTCAAGAATAGAGCCCATTGCCAAGAAAAGCAGGAGGAGAGTGATATTATCACATACAAAATTTCCTAACACACCACTGCTATTAAAAGACCAAAATAAAAATTACCAGGTAATAAACCTACTCTTCACCCGCATAAATGCTTTGAAATCACTGCAAAATGAACAAGTGGCATTATTTAACTCATTTGGGGGTTTCATTACATTAACCTGCTTTTATTGCCAAACTGCAGCCAAAAACTTTTCAAGCTTAATTGCAAAAATTTAAATAGTTAATACTGAAATTGAAATATACTTCTCACATGAGGTGAAGAATGTCACGACAAAATCATCTCTGCTGCCACAAAATTAATGTAGATTCTACCAGAGTTATATAGGCATTTGTTTGTGAGACTGTTCTGAATTTAACAAAGTTAGTCTTAAGTTTGCCCTTCTATGTGCAGAGTTGTCTAAAAATAAGGATTGCCTCCAGGTCAGCTCAGGACGTATCTTCTTTCTGTCTTTCTATTTTGTGGAAAAGAGCTAGGGGAAGGAGGAAATTTTGTCCTTCAGCCACAGATCCTGGCAGGTGGGTTTCCTAGCAACCCAAAAAGTAAAATTCCAGGAAATTGGAATGGAAAATAATCTGTATTTAATCAGAAACTTATAAAAAGCGGCATGTTTCAAATCAGCAATTTGGTAAATTTAACAAATCCTAATTTTCTAAGACAACACTTTGTTACGTCAACTTCTGACAGACTAGCTGGGTTGCTCCATGTGTTCCTAATTTGAAACAAATGGCATAGATGAGAACAAGGTAACAGGAATAGCAGTCAAACTTCTTGTTTATTCTTGTTTTTGTGGTTCTCAAGATGATTCTGATTTGCCAGAGAGGAGTATAGTAACTGTAAACATGAATAGATCTGTTCAAGGCAAAATGAAATGACTCAACAGAGGTGAATTGTAAATGAAATCGAGTGAAAAGCGAAAGAGTCCAAAGCAACACCTGCTTTGGATGTGTAAACACAACTTTTATCAGTTCATCACCATGACTGGTTTTAAGGCACTTAGACATGGTATATATGTGAAACCCTATAATTCTCATGTGGTCAAATGCCACATATGCATGTACCTTTATATAATAATGACTAATAAAATCTGTCATTGATGTGGTTTGAGACCAAATGCAAAATTTGAACCTGCTTTGAACACAGTGCTACTTTTACAAGCTCGGATGCATCTTCTCTGCTATGATGAGCACATGTGAAGGAGCACAATGAATAAATTTAGAACCAATACTTGCAATTTCAGAATAGGGCTGTTGGGATTTATAGGCAAATTCATTGACAGTAACTTTCCTTAAATATTACAGGGACACCAAACAGCTAATGTCTGAATCTGGATTAGATTTTGAATTCTGAATTTATGAATGCAGCTTTTTGATTCATAACCAAATTTGGGCTTTGATTTGGAATAGATTCTGCAGTGCAGGAATTTTATGGTCCAATCTCATAAGGTTTTTTGTCTAAAATAGAGAAAGTTTGAGATAATCCTATTTCAGTACTCAGTTTGTACTTTCAAAGAAGTAGGGGGTCTTGGAATGAAGTTTAAACAGTGTTGAAAGAGGAGAGAGAAGCCTTTGCCCTCTGAGTGAATTTGCCTTGCTCCCTATTTCCAGTGGTCCCTGATCACCTGCACCATATGTGTGTGAGGTGGCTCCAGTCCTTTTGGAATTAGCCAACTATTTCCATACAAGTTTGTTCCAAAGCTCTCCCTCAGACAGACAGGAGGTGTAAGGTCTTTGCCGATTTCATTTCAAACCATCCCAGGAGGCCTCACGCCTTTAAGCACCTCGTGCCATGCAACGCACACAGGCAGCATCATGCTGTAAAAATGCCACTCTGGCAGCTGGAAACACAAATCCCTCCTTACAATACACTCTGGGGACTAAAAAACCACAAACCCCAAATATGTTTCATGGCAAAGGGGCACTGCATTGGCCCCAGGGGAGGATGACTCCAATGCTCTGCAGGGCGGGCGTGGCTCCCCCAGGCCAAACAGCTGGTGGCTTGGCTTTTCCCTGCAGAGCAGCCCAGAAAAACAGCAGAGGCATAGACTTTAAATTCTCTAAACACAGGCTCTTAACACTGTTGAAAGAATGGGTTCAGCCACCATGATTAAAAAACAGACCCGCTCTGTGCCAAGGCAGTGACAGGCTCAGGTTTGAGATGTCAGCTGAACATTTATCGTAGGAAAATGAAACCAAAGGAACGTAAAACTTTTATGTTCCATAAGAGATCCCCACTGATTCACACTTCTGTATTAGTAGACCTACAAACAAACTGTGAAACTGCAAATACACTCTCATTTTTAGTCCTTAAATAAAAATCTGTTAGTTTGTAAGGAGACAGCACAGCATTCAGAAAAGTGTTATTAAAACTGCATAGATCCTCCAGAGAATGTGGTTAATACAATGAGTATGTGAGTTCTAAATCCACACCCAAAAAGCATAAAAAACTTGAGCAAAATAATTTAAAAGTCTACAAAGCAAAGAAAGTTTATCTAGCAAGGCTGCACACAACAATACTGAATTTCATACTCAGAAATTCTTCCAGCTCACAATTTTTTTCAAGGTGTTTCAGCTCTGAGGACAGAAAAAAAGGCAGAAATGAGCTATAGCTTACAGTCTCTTTTCTTGCAATTGTGTCTGAAAGCAAGAGAAGGAGATACCCTTCAAGATGGCTAAAGAAATTATTCTTGTTAAAGAACAAACCTGTCAAGTCTGTGGTTTTCTAATGAGAACTAAATTACTTGACACAAAAACACTGTTTTGCAAAACAATAACAAAGATTACTTTTTTGCATTTTAATTTAGGGGCAGATCCATTTTTTTTTGATTTGATTTTCTAAGAGGAGGTGTTTTTCTTAGCCAGAGTTATGAATTGTAATTTGCATATGGATATAACTTATGGGCATATATGGAACTTAGGTAGAAATTTAGATGTGGTGAGCCATTATTTGATCTGGGACAGATGTATTTTAACCCTTTCTGTTATCTTCTCAGCCTCAAGGCATCACTCACTACTTATAATGAAGTATCATCTTGAAACACTTCATTTCATATCATGCAACACATATCCAAAGGAAAGCATCTCCTTATGCAGAACACCTCAATAAAATTATACAACCCAAAAGTCGAAGGAGAATAGAGGGGACATAATATGCCTGTATCAACAGGTACATCAGTGCAGAGGCAGGAATAAAGCCTGCTTTTCCCAGCTCACTGGAGAACTGGAGAGTGTCCTCACTGTTCAGAAGATAGAGCCTCTCAAGGTCTTTCTGCACAAAGTGAAGTGCAGTGGGACTTGAATTTGACCTAGGAGTTCAGCTTGAAGGAAATCTGTACTTTTCACAGCAATGTCCAATGAATAAAAGAACAAAAGAAACACTGGAAGGGTCACTTTGACCTAGAATCTTCACTAATACAGTCAGTCATTCTCAACCTCTACAACTCTACAGCCTGTGGGAAGATTGGAACAGATTTCCCTCCAACATTTGTGGATCTGGCCTGTACATAACCCAATTTGTCATGCAGGGCCTCTGGGGCTGGGATTTGCCTATTAGCAATAGTATGCCCATCAGTCAGAAAGTTACCAGAGGCTGGAATGTGCATAGTCTTAGTCTAGTTTTATTTCTCTGATTGGATTACATATGGCCAGCTATAAAAATGCTTGTGGCTGGTACAAATATTACTGGCACAGCGGTGTCCTGGGCACAATAAAACCTGAAGTATTCCACTTCACATCAACATATGTTTTCTGTCAGGCCAGCTTAGTCCTTGGAATCAAAACCAGCCCCCTAGTCAACACACAAACACATGCTACCATGAATACAATAGCAATAACAGTGACATGCTTGTATTTGCCTTTTATATGGAAAATGGGTGAACGTCTACTGGAAAAGCTTTTACTCTATCAACAGCAGTAAAACATATTCAGCGTATTCTAATATCAGCCTAACACTGTGCTTTGGAAGGAGAAGTTGACAGAAGAAAAAGAAGAGATGGCATAAAAACTGTACCTGTAAATTAATATTTGGACCTGGGCTAATAGAAAGAGTGGCTGTTGCAAGTGTGCGAGTGAGAAGCTGGTTAGGAGGATTGCTGCTAGGTGGATGTGTGGCCTTCCAGTAGGCTTCCAGATAGTCAGCAAGGTGCTCACAAGCATCTTCAAGCTGGTTCTCATCAAGAATTACATCGAACATTTCCTGATAAAGGAAAGGTTTTAGTGAGAACAATCACCAGGTAAAGGGAGATCAGCTAGAGACAATGATCATGCTTTTCATTAATGAAAAATGAACCACAATTTTAGTACTTGTATTAAGATATTTTGCCTTTTTTTATTTGTGTTTGTTTTTCTGAATGCATTTGACACAAAAGACCGTAATCATAACTAGCACTAATGTTACACTTGCTAAAGCAAGGCCTTGTGACTTCCACATAGTAATGCACCAACAGTCAAAGAAGACGGGAAGAAGCAGCTTGAACAAATCTTAAATATACAGAAAGAAGGGATAAATATTGAAGAATTAACTATTGAAAAAAATGGAATGGCAAGAAAGGGAGTCAATCCCCCTATCTAGAATAACTAAGAGAAAACTAAGGCAAACTAAGACCAATAACTAAAACAGTAAGAATACAGATCATTCAGTTTCCAAGTGTCATACAAATATTAGGTAAGAGATTAGTCACACCGTCTAATTTTAGACTTCTAAAGTTAGGAGGTGAGTTTCATCTATTTCCTCCCTGGTCAGGGAGCAGAAGGCAGCTTTGAGGGCCTATGCAGGTCTCCAGCATTCTTCATTGACTTCCTGGAGACCTGAGCATCTCCTAACTGAGATGCTTGAACTGAAATGATGAGGACATTCCCTTCACTCAGCTCCATAATTATGGCAAATTATATCTGCAACTGAACTGTACTCTCATCTTCTGGTTTCTCACCCATACTCTTGACAGCTGACTATGCAGGTAGCAATGCATGCCAGGTTTAAAACACAGTTGGGGTCTCATCACCTCCACTTCATAGGTGGAAATTGGGAGAATTTGCTTCAGTGCACATCTGAAGAAGAACTACAGAGCTGTCAGCTATGCAGTACCACTCAACTCTTTGCCAAAACCCTGACCAAGAACATCAACAGTGGTGGGCTGTGGTGAAAGATGCCCCAGAGGAGCTACTCAAACCACTGGTCTTACCCTACACTACCAGAGATAAAGCACAGTCACTAAGAGGGTTCATTTTTAGACCAATAACTCCCTAAAAATTATCAAGTAAAACAAATGTTCAGTTTACTGAAGCACTGACTGTATCAGCACACATCCTAATAACTGATTGTGACTGCACCCTTGTGCAGAGCCACAAGACTTCAGGAGGTGTTCTGCAAAAAGCAATAGTGAAATATGGCCAGAAGAGGGCAAACATTCCCGAAAATTATGTAATTAACCTCGTGCTTGAAAAGAAAGGCACCTTTCAGTGACAAGACATAAATTAACAGTAACTCACAGGAGGACACTGTGCCAGTTTATCAGCTGCCACCATCTGAACATTAAGGTGTTTGGCCTGAGATTTCCCTCGGGATTTTATCAACCTCTGTAAAACCTGTGAAAAGTAAGACATTAAAAAAAAGTGAGCAGGCTCAGACTTAATATACATATATAACCACTTAAAATGTTTACATTTGAAACTGCTCACATGAGCAAATTCTTCATTTGCTGGCTTCAAGAACATTTCCCATGTTCCCTCATCCAGAATGAGCTAATTTTAATTTACATCCAAATATCTCCTTTCCTTTACAAGCACTAAAAAGTTCCCCTCCTGCCTTTTTTACGCTGCTTCTGGTTTCATTTTTTCTAAGTTGAATTTTTAAATTATCTCCTGAGTTCTCTTCCCACAAATTCATTCTTCTCTTTTGAATGCCTCTTCGCAAGGTCTGTGCATGTTTTTTTACACACAATGAAAGAGTATATTATCAGATGTTAAACTTTAGCAATCAGTCTGATACTCATTCTGAGTTCATTTCTGTATTATTTTGATTTAACGAACCATGAACACTACTACTACTTACGTGATTGATACTAAAAGTGCAATCCCAATTAAAAAACCCATTGGAGCTACAGCATCTTTTCCAAAACGGGTTTTGGTAACATTGGAGCTCAGATACTTTTTTGATTATTAATACTTCACTATCCAAAGGGAAGCAGTAACAATATATAGCTCTGAACCTAAATGAGGACATGTGATTATCTGCATTTAAGGCCCCAAAAAAAAAGACTGAAAGAACATAAAGGTATCTAAAATATTTACCTTAGGAGAAGAAATCTTTACATATACTATAATGGGAGCCAGAGAGGTTTTGCTCAGTTGAGCTGGGTGGTTAATGGTATCAGCATCAAGCACTACCAGCTGCAGTGTCCTGGCTAATTCAAAAATCCGTTCAATTTCACTTTGAACTTCAGCTGCAGAGAAGTAGAAAATTAAAAGTTATGAAAATACTAAGAGGTGATTAGTTTTAAGAAATGTAACAATGTAGTAGACTGGCGTGTTGCTCCTCCTCTGGCTGCAGGAGTTGTTATCTGTGCATGTCCCTGGCACAGTAGGGTAATGAATACAGCGTTAATGAGAGCATTTCACCACGGCTTTGCTGCCCTTGCAGGCACTGCCTGCCTCTCTCACCTCACCAATTCCTGCTATTCCAAGCTGGAGAGATACTGGTAACACCTTCTTACATGACCCCAGACCAGACCAAGAAAAAGGGGTACGAATGCTTGCTGCATCAAATGGTAACTGTACTATGCCACAAATCTGCTACACGTAAATAATGTCAGCTCAGACTTGAATCTTACCCAATAACCAGTTTGCTCAAACTGGACTGCCTGAGATAGGCATTAGGAAGTACTGATTACTATGTTAGCAGGAACTACTGTTTTCCCATTTAGTTCAACTTATCAAAGCTCAGGAAAACAGTTTTCTTCTACTGGCCTCAGTATGGTACCATGTTAAAAATTTCATTATTATGTGTAAAACACTTTTATAAGAGAAACTAACTGAATAATCTAAATAATGCCATGGTATCCTCCTCACAACCCCAGGAGCTGTGGAAAGCTGCTTTTCCCAGAGAAAAATCATCTTTTCTTCTGGTAGTCATGCTCCCAGCTCTCGGCACCCTGTCTGATTGGCAGTACTTTCCAGGGCAAACCTCTCCAAGACAGATGGGCTGCATCCACTTTCACAAGTGGTGTAGAAACTGTCTTCATTCCCCAATGAAACAAAACTACATCTTATAATAGCAAAATCATCTTTGAAATGAAATCACATTTTCCTGTTCAAATCTTGCTATCAACTGATTTCACAGAGGAATTAGAGAAGCTGGGTGATTTGTGCAAGTCTATAAAGAAAGTCATCGGGCCAGACAAGACTAATTCATACAGGTTTCCCTTTAAAGGTTGTGCACGCTTCATGAACCAAAACCAGATTCAATATCTAGCCCATTAAAAGAAAATATAAGAAGACAACCAACAAAGACTTAAAGGTCATGAAGAGGTACCAAAAATTTAATAAGAGAGTTCCTTGAAATTACGTTATCAGCCTTTTATCTATTTTGCTGGCAAAAGCTTTACTTTAGCTTGAAAACACAACCTATCTGATCTGCATAGAGTTTTCTATACCAAATGGTCTCTTTCAAGAGATATGAAGAGATTGATTTTTGCTATCTTAGAATAGCAACTGAATAAATCGGGTACTATAAAAAGGTTGCAAAATTTCCAAGAGAGAGCAAGGCATCCCAGCTAGTATTTTGGTTCCAAATCAATAGGTGATTGCTATGGCCATTTTATAAATCAATGTCCATCTAAATGGTCCTCAGAAAAATCTATGTATGATGTCCTTTATTGGAGGAGGTTGACATTGCTTTGGATCTACTAGAGATCACTTCCAACTGTTTGTGGTTATCTGCAGTTTGGGGTGAGCACATGCAATCAGTGGTTTACAGCAGGGAATGTAATGCAGAGATGTGCACGGTGTGGTATGGAAAGCACTGATGCATGCTTTCCTGCTGGCCAATAAAAGCACTGTGGTCCTGCTGCTGTCTGAATTACGACCACATTGTTTTAAGACAGAACTTCGATGGTTCTTGGCACATTCACAATTACATTTTCTACAGCTTTGTTGCATAGAGGTACTTGTGAAATCACTGAATACCCCTGTCTCAGAGTTTTAGTAGAAGACACTTAAGAATCCATCCCTAATTTAAGTTCAAATGACAACTAGAATAAACATATCAGAGAGAATTTGTTACACTGTTCTGATGATGAGTTTGGATTGCTTTCTTGCAATTTCAAACCAGTCTCAACACTTTAGTCAGTATAACAATATTAATTAACATATCATTTTAAGACCATTCCAGACTGCTAAAAAATTTTTGTTCAAGACAATTTAAAACCAGCAAAATCTGTCTCTATGCCATTGTATCATAATTTTGTCTGGGGAAGCAGTATTTGCTGCACTGCTGGAAGCACTTTTTTGCCAGTAGAGAACACACCTCTGTGGACTAAATTTCCTGCTATACTTTTTGAAACACCCATTGCCAGGGCAGAGTATTCCTCAGGGTATGTTCTATTGTGAAACACACCCAGGGCAACAACTGCAGGTAACTATGGTCCTATGAACCCATAGTTTCCACTTGAGTCTGAAGATGGAGAGGTATCATTTTCTTCAACTAAAATGTAGTTCGGTACTTATTTTTCTTAACTTGAGTATAGGAGAAAAGTTCAAGGAACTACACTGCATGACTGGTGAACTAATATATGTGGCTCTACCTCTTCAGTCAAGAATGGATGGGAAAAATGCCACAGGGATAGCTGAAGAGGTCCTGAGCTCCTGTTCCTTAGAGTACTTCTTCAGCTTCTGGAAAAAACCTTAATTCTGCTTGAAATCTTCTTTGAATTCTAACTTTACATCTAAGATTTTTGTAATTACTTACATAATAGTAGTTTCTCTTTTTAGATGACAAAGGCTTTATCCACTGCTACTGCTTTGGTTTTCATTTTTCTTTAACAATATCTCTCGAACCCCAAATTCTCTATCTGTAAAAATTCCTTCACAACAAGACACTCAACGCAAATTTTATCTCAGACTTTTGCCCAAAGTAAGCAAAGAACTCAAAAAGTCATGTGGGGATAGTAACACAAATGTCACTGGTAGTTAAAATAGGGAGCTGAGAACAGTGACAGTAGGGTATCTTCAAAGCAGCACAGTAATAGCTTTGCAATCTTCCCACCTCCATGAATACCATCTATTTATAATAATGTCCCTTCTTATGTACTGGAGAGGCATAAGAGTGAAGTTATAACACTAAACTCCAATAAATTGTATTTGCCAATCATAATCAGAGGCATAAAAATAATCAGAACTACTGTGACAATCATCGTGATATGCTGACAGCCCAGCTACAAAATTCAAACCCAGAAATCAGCTACCAAATTTTAAAGTGACCCTTACAATCTATTTTATATGGTCTCCTTGGTAACCAGAAAGTGAACATATTTTAAATGACAGGAGCACTCAACTATTTATTCCATACAATAAGGAGTCAGGTCTAAGAAACAGTAAGTACACATCTCCCAGACAACTTTAAATACAGCACATTTAAACTTACTTCCAAATATTAATTCCCAATATCACTACTGTACCTTGAACAGAAATTCAGTGCCGTGAGAGCACAAGTAAATGGCTTTTCCATTATGGGGGCAGACAAACATTCCTTACACCAGTTGGACCTTACAGGTGAATTCCAAGAAAAAATCTTTCCCAGTTTACTACAATAATCTCGCCTAAAATACAGGCAAAGATACAACACTACCTCGTTTTATCTCTGTCAATTCACTAATAACATGACGAGCTGTGGTGGAACTTAGGGTCACTTATATAATGCCACGGTAAAAGAACATTCTCTAGGCTACACAGTGGAGAAACACAACCCTCCTGCAAACCTGGGCTGCGCCCATAGCAGCCAGGAGTCACTGGGACACTCAGCTTGCCAGAGCAGCAGCTACACCAGCAATTTGTTTCAGCAAGACCCTGATGAGATAGCAGTTCCATGACAGGGAGGAGATGCAGAATGGGTATGCATCTGGCCTGCAAAGGCCCACGTGAAGCACAAAATACTGCTTAGATACAGCAAAGAGATTCTGATGTTCACAAGGAGCAGTGAAGTTCAAATACTCTCAACTGAGCACAGTATGATTTTTATATCCTATTAAATTTGACTTTGTCTCCTGTCTATGGTATTGGTGGCTCTGTTTTGTTCATAGAAACAGGTATGTAAATTATGATTTCAACTGAAACAGGCACAGAGACAAAGCATTCCAGTTTTTTTAAACAGGGCTCCTGATATTACAGACATATGGAATGAAAAGAGCACACCTACGTCAATGTATGCAATACAAAATGATTAGCAACACCTTACACAAAAGGCTTTGAAATAATTTTGTAAATTAAGAAGAACAGCCATCAGAAGCCATGATTTTTTTATGCTAATTCTTTTCTACAAACACAGTTACTGAAAAATAATTAATCACTGAATTCCATGAATGTAATAATGAGAAGTTTAAGGCAACCTCATGATTTCCATAACAAAGGTGAAAGAAAAAAATATGTTTTTTATCCCAGTCACTTAAAACCATGTAGAATGTCTTGCACCAAAAAAACTGCTAGAAATGAGTAAAGGTCATATCTGACATCCAAGAAAATTAAAAAAGAAAAAAAAGGAAGTGATAATTATTGCCCCGCACAAGTCTCTATTAAGAACAAAATCATGAGCTTGACTGACGGAACTAAAATTTTAAATTTTAATTTGTGAGCATGTGTGTGTATACACATGCTTATATTGAGTGAAAAAATCATAGTGTCTCCATGGGGTACTGCTGTAAGCAGAATGCAGGCACTCAGCCACAGCAGGCTATCCTGGACTGCGCCAGGGATCTGTGCTCCCTGGAAACAAAGCAAAGAGGCCGAGATGTTACTGATGTTCCAATAAGTTACATGGACTTTGAGCACAGCAGAGCAAGTTAAGAAGGCACCCCACAGGTATATAAGCATTTGGCCTCCTTCTTCTCATCTTCCTTTCCTCCCCTCAAGCAGCAATGCTGCTCTGGGCAGGCAGGGAGCTAACAGAGGGCTCCTGCTGGGCAGGGGACAGCAGGCTCCACTCCTTCCCCAGCCAGGGACGTTCAGTCCCACGGTCTCCAGGCAGGACTACATGTCCCACCTCACACCATGGGGCATCCCAGTGCTGGGGAGCAGAATGCTTTGTGCCTCTGCTCCAGCATATCCAGCTAAGAAGGAAAAAATCTTGAAGAACATAAGCAAAAGAGAATAAATGCTTTAGCTTTAGTCCTCAGGCAACTGGTCAAAAGATGCCTGGATTACAGGTGTTTAATCAAATGTCTAACCTAAATGTAGTTTGCAAATATACTTAGATTTTCCTGGTCTCCACCAAATACCTTAGCCAGTAGCTTGTTACGTAAAAAGAGGAGGGTGGGAGTGGGAGGATGACAATATTTTCCAGGAAAAGTGGCTGCATGTGTTACTCATGCCTAACAGATGGGGCTCCTGCGAGGGGTAAGGCAGAAAGGAGAGAAGCATGTCTGCTGCTCTGCCTGGAGCTCCTGTCTGGGCTCTGCTGAAGGGGAGCTGTGAGGCGAGGTGCTGCAGGAAAACAGGGTTTTCCTCCTCCTGCCTGCTAAGGCTCAGTTTAGGCAGAATTCAGATGGCTTTTAATGCACACACACGTCCAAGTGGTATTGACAGAAATAATGTCATGTTTGGAAACCTCAACATAACCAAGATCTATTTATAATGGACTAACATCTCCTGAAATTCAGCACTGTAATTATGTGAAAATATAAAACAGATAGTGTCATTTAAAAACACTAAATAGCACATAAAAATGTCTACTTCCTGCCTCATTTCTCTGGGCTAGCAAAACAATAGCATTCATGGAATGATGCTTCTTATGCCAAGTTTAAACTGGAAGTAAATTTTAATGGCCTATGAATGGAAAAGATTGAAACCAGCAGATTGCAGCAGAAACACAAGTGGCTGAGCACTGCACAAGGGTGCACTGAAATGACTGTGCCAGGAAGAACCACAGCAGCTCCAGAAGGTGCCATGCAGCAGCATAGCACTGCTCCTATCATTAAGCTCCCCTACACTCTGTTAAGGAGTAATCGGGATAGGAAAACTGGGCGAAGAAGCAGTCTAACATTTATTTTGTCCAGAGGACCAAGTGTCTCTGCACAGTTCAGAATGGATATCATCATGTCAGGCTGGCAATAACTTGGGTATTTCTGACTATGCATCATTACTCAGTGCAGTGCTGTAGGCTTTTACAGATCTGGTCCATACATAGGCACTAAATAAGTGTTCCCTAGGTCTGTTGTTTTTTTCAGAACAAACATAAATAAAAATGTTCAGCCTTTCTCACAGATAGGATGTGGAACCACTCCATCACTGGCTATTCAACCCCTCCTGCTGATGGTGTGCCACTCACAAAACATTTGCGTATTCACTGAGTGGGAGAGATACTGACTCTGCAGCCTGATGCTCAGAGTGGGAGGCAAAACACATGGATTCCAGTTCCTTCTCCAGGGAAAGTTTAATTATCATGCAAAGTGCGTAAGACTCAGCAGGACCAACCAACAGCCATCCTAAAGGCAATCACAGCCCTGTCATGGCGATCGCAGCCCTGTCATGGCGATGGGAATGATGAGCCCTTGCCTCTCTTAGCAGAGAACAGAACTGAACCCAGACTTCTTTGCATTCTGGTTAAACAAAGCAAACCTTTAGTCTTGAATAAAGTGGGGTCACAAACACCAACTTTTAATCAGTTCCACCAGCCCAGGAGAAAGAAAAAAATTCAGCCTACAGTGTGAATAGTTTTAAGTGAAGCAAACTGTACTCTTAAACAGCTAACTAGCTAAAAATATTTTATTCACCTATCCAAGTATCCTATTACACAGATATCCATAACCTTAAAAATTATTCTAACACATTGCTACATACTTTGTTTCTAGCATATGTTTTGTTTCAATGTAATTATCAATCACATATTTCTGTGCAGCATCATGAGAAAATACAAGGAGAGGTTGCTGAGAGTTATCTCTAATTTACAGAAATCAAGAATCTTTTTCCCCCATATACCCTTTAAAAACACTCAAGAAATTTCATTTAAATGCTTTGCCTATACTGTATCAAAACCTTATTTGCAAGTTAGAATATTGGAAAGTTAGTACCAAACTTCTAATACAGTACTACCTAAAGAATTCATTGGGGAAACTCTGACCTTAGATGTTAAGAAAATCAAGGCTGGCCCAGCAGGATAAAAGAGTATTTTGTGACATGTGAGACTGATAAATTATCACAGGTTCATGAACTTCACACTGCTCTTTCCCCATTTGTGGGCAAAAAGAAGTATATCTACGCCCTCATGAAAACTCAAAAGCTCTTAGCTGCTATTTTACTGCATTCTGGTTCAAGGCAGGTTCAGGTTTACCAGGTTAACATATTTAACACCTGAGAATGAGAGTTATGGACATTTGTCACACCTATCTTGAAGATAAAATTATAAAGGGACAATCAGGATTTTCTATAACACACTGAACACCTCTTTTATTTTCTTTGAACTATATTAGATCTCTGAGGCTTTGGGAAGGAAATACACTCTTGCTTAAGTCCAAATTTTGCGTTCCTGTTCCATGGCCTCTGTAAGTAATGAAGGATTTTTATGATGCCTAGCTAGCACTCTTTTAGGTTTATCCTTATTTATAAGGATAGCTTTTACTTGAAACTTATTATACTTGACACCACAACTGTCATTAAATTACTGGACATGGAGAATACATAGTAACATCATATTTGTATATAATATACAGTATGAGTATGTGTGTATATATATATATATAT
>NW_024580744.1:0-869 GCF_017639235.1 Corvus kubaryi
AAAGGAGGGGAAAAGGAGGGGAAAAGGAGGGGAAAAGGAGGGGAAAAGGAGGGGAAAAGGAGGGGAAAAGGAGGGGAAAAGGAGGGGAAAAGGAGGGGAAAAGGAGGGGAAAAGGAGGGGAAAAAGGGGAAAGAGGGAAAAAAGAGGGGAAAAAGAAGGAAAAGAGGGAAAGCAGCGTCACCCCGCCCTCGGTGAGAGGTGAGGAGCTGCCACCGCCCCCGCAGCGACCCCGGGTTCCATTCCCAGGTTCCTCCGGGCCATGGAATGGGGATTTTTCCTTCTTTTTAAAAATCCTTTGGAATTCTCACTCTTTGTGCAAAGCCTTGCGGGAATTCAGAGCGATGCGGAGGAAGGGCCGGGCGGGCTGGGATAAATTATTCATGGCAGGGGGGTTTTGCAGGTGTCAGAGAGAGATGGAAAAATAAAAAAATATTTTAGAAATATACAGAGTGTAAAGATATAAATAGATGGATAGGTAAATATAAACCATAAATATAGAAATCGAATAGGTAAAAATATAAAAAACCCCAGAAATGTGAAAGCGTGTAAATGATAAAAACAGAGAAAATAGAGAAAAATTAAAAATATATTAAAAATATAAAAATATAAAAATACAAAAATACAAAAATAGAGAAATAAAATATAAAAATATAGAAATAAAAATATAAATATATAAATATATTAAAATATAAAAGTAGAAAGATAGAAATATAAAAATATAAATATAAAAATATAGAAATGTAAAAATTAAAAGTATTCATCTATATATAAATATAAAATATTAAAATATATGGAAATATATAGAAATATAAAAAGTATATAAAATGAAAATAGTTAAAATTAAAATATAAATATATGAATATTGTTAC
>NW_024580744.1:879-4885 GCF_017639235.1 Corvus kubaryi
AAATGAAAATAGTTAAAATTAAAATATAAATATATGAATATTGTTACACCAATATATAAATACAAATATATAAAATATAAGAATATAAAAGTGTATAGAATGTAGAAAAATATGGAAAATAGATAAAAATATAAAAATAAACATAGATATAAATAGGTATAGATATAAATATAGAAGTAGATATAAATAAAATAAAAATAAAAGTAAAAAAATTAAAATTAAAATTAAAATTTAAAAATTAAAATTAAAATTTAAAAATAAAATTAAAATTTAAAAAATTAAAATTAAAATTAAAATTAAAATTAAGGAATGATTTTCCATCTATCTCTTGCAGAGGTTGCTGGATCAATGCAAAGAACACAACAAGAGACACTTCCAAAACCAAAATTAAATAAAGGAATTCCTTCATAGAAAGGGAAGGAAAAGAATTCCCAAAGCCCTGTCAGTAAAACTCCGGGAATTCAGCACCGCTGTGCCCCCAACAATTCCATTTATCCTCGCGGCTCCTGCTCCGATTCCGGTTCCCTTTGGTCGTTCTCATCCCTGCAACCCCTTCTTTATTCTCAGGCAATCCCAGGATTTCCTTGGAAAGGACCCCCCAGGGATCCTCGAGCCCAACTCCAGGCGCCAAAAATCCCCGGTGGGAGCCTGGTCCGTGCCCGATCCGGGTGCCAAATCCAGCTGGAGCCCCCATCCTGCTGCCCCGTGGGTGCATCCAGCGGCAATTCCTGCCGGGCCTCAGCCCACGGCTCCTTTCCTTCAGGTTGGACATTTTGTGCCAGGGTTTGGGTCCTGGTTTCCATCCTGGATTCAGGAATCTGAATCCCAGAATGGTTTGGGGGGAGAGGAACTTAAATCCCATCCCATGGGCAGGGACACCTCCCACTGTCCCAGGCTGCTCCCAGCCCCAATGTCCAGCCTGGCCTTGGGCACTGCCAGGGATCCAGGGGCAGCCCCAGCTGCTCTGGCAATTCCATGCCAGCCCCTGCCCACCCTGCCAGGGAACAATTCCTTCCCAAAACCCAGGGAATCCACACTTTCTCACTTTCATCCTGGAATGCTTTGGGTGGGAAGGGATCTTCAATCCCATCTCATTCCACCCCCAGGGACACCTTCCCCTATCCCAGGCTGCTCCAAGCCCCGTCCAGCCTGGCAAGGGACCGTGGAAACAACTCCGGACACGGAAAGTCAGATCTGGGAGAAGATGGAGCATCCCTAATCCCAAAACTCCGATTTTTTGCCTTCAGTATCGAAACATTTGTCAATATTTTGGTTTGGCTGAGGACTTTATTGGGTGTTGCAACACCGAGCTGGGCTTCCAGTAAGGGCGGAAATCTCTGAGTCAGAGCTGGGCAGGAGCAGCAAAACCCGAGCCCAGCTGCCCCTCAGGTGCTGGGTCTGGTCCAGTTAGGCTGAGCTCACTCAGTCAGGGCTTTGGGGCAGCACCCACGGCACCCTCTGGGGTTGAATTAACCAGGGCTGGGGGTCCCAGAGGCACCCAAAGGAAATTTCCCAACCAAATCCTCCCTCCCCTGGCTGGGAATGGCGCTGGGTGTAGCACAAGGAGATTTGGGATCAGTTAAACCCCAGAACTGGGGACTAAACCTGGTTTTAAGGGGGTTTTTAGGCGCTCAGCACCCACGGGAAGGGTGCAGGGCCACACCCGTCTGCCCGGTCCCGGTGTCCAGCCCGGGATCCTGAGCTCCAAGGGTGAGCATCCCCCTGGTCCCGCAGCTCTCCAGGCAAATCCTAAAGGCTCCAGACGGGGTTTGCTGGGGCTTCAGCGCAATCCCACGGAGTTCCTGAACCTTTGCTGTGCCCTGGATCTATCCCTGCACCCTTCACCTGTGCCCAGGGCTCTGGGACGGCCTAAAAACCCCCTTAAAACCAGGTTTAGTCCCCAGTGCTGGGGCTTAACCCATCCCAAATCTCCTTGTCCTACAGCCGGTGTCATTCCCCAAGCGGAAAACGAAGATTTCGGCCAAAAGAGGAGTAAAAATTAGGAATAAAAGGAAGTATTACCCGGGCCGAGTGCAAGTGCTCACTCTCAACCCCCAAAATCCCCTTTAAACTGAGCTTTAAAATCCCCTTTAAGCTGGGATTTTGCTGGAAAAGGCCAGCTGCACATGGAAAACCAAGAGGAGGAATAAAGCTGCGTTCCTGAAGGAACGAGGAGCGCAAACCCAACAACAACCCTCGTTAATTAAAGGCAGCGCAGCCTCCCTGGAATGCCGGGCAGATGGAGAAACAACAGCAGTGAGGCAAGAACGGCAGGAAAAGGGAAAGGAAAAGGAAGGGAAAGGGAAAGGGAAAGGGAAAAGGAAAAGGAAAAGGAAAAGGAAAAGGAAAAGGAAAAGGAAAAGGAGGGAACGGATCCAGGGCTGGTTTTAAGGCAGGGATGGATTGGGACGAGGCGACGGAGCTCAGCTCCAGCTCGGGCACCGGCAAGAAAAGGAAAAGATTTGGGCTCTGAAAGGGACAATTTCTATTTCTATTCCCAGCTCGCATTAACACAGGGCAATTAATGGGCCCACAGTTAATTAGGCGGGGAATGATGCGGGTGAGAGAGGGTGTGGGGCAGGAAACAATCTGGAACCTAAAAAACACCTGGAAAAACACCTGGAAAACACAGACAGGAGGGGTTTTTCCTTTTTTTTCCCCCCTAAAACCCCAAACTCCAGGACACAAACAGGAGGGGGTTTCCTGGTTGGTTTTTTTCCCCTAAAACCCCAAACTCCAGGACACAGGAGGGGTTTTTCCTGTTTTTTTCCCCCTAAAACCCCAAAATCCAGGACACAGACAGGACGCGTTTTCCTGGGTTTTTTTTCCCCCAAAGTCCCAAACTCCAGGACACAGACAGGAGGAGTTTTTCCTGGTTTTTTCCCCCTAAAACCCCAAACTCCGGGACACAGACAGGAGGGGTTTTCCTGGTTTTTTTTCCCCTGGCACCGCTCATTCCATGCATGGAAATCATGGAGCGATGCTTTTGGCTGCTCCCCTCTGGAAAGGGACCGCGCCTTTCCCACCAATCCCAAGAAGGTGACAGCTCGTGGTCGCTGTTGGGAGCGCAGGGAATGAGATGTTTTCCCTCCTCTCCGGGCTGAAAATCCGGGATTGGAGCTTCCCTCAGCCCGGTTTGGATCAACTTCACTAGGAAACAAATCTTTGAACAGCCTTTAAATCTCTCACCCTGCACCGCGAGGAGGGAATCACTCCAGCTGGGGAAGAATTCCAGCTGCATCCCGCGGCACGGGACAGCCCTGGCTGGCCGGGAATGGCTGGGACAGCTGGAAAGCAGGGAAGGAAAGGATGGATGGGCAGCCCTGGGACACCTCCCTCGCTGGGAGGGAATTGGGGAGGTCGGATTTCACCCCCCGCTGCCCTGGGCCGGGTTTAGCAGCGTGGGGGGATGAACAGAGAGTGGGAAAAGTGAGCAGGAGGTCAGGTCCGTGGCCAGGAAAAACTGGAAAATCGGGAGAAGCTTGGAGAAGGCAGAAGTGTTCAGCCAGACAGAGCTGCCAGCTCTCAACGCTGAACCCCTGCAGATTCCAGTCCCCCCCTTCCTGCCTTTTGGAGAGCAGAGGGAGCAAACCTGCGCCCGTCTGGAGCCTGCATCTGCCAGAGCCTCGGGATTCCAATTTCTGTCCCCAGTCCTGATTCCAATTTCAGGAGAGGAGGAAATAAATTGGGGAAATAAAGAAAAAAAAGAAAGTGAAAGAAATGAAAGCAAAACAAGCCCAGGGAAAGGCGAGGGGAAGGAGGGAAGTGTGACAGCCACATTGACAGATCTGCCACGGCTCTGGAGGGTCAGGCCCTTCCTGCGCATCCAAGGGCATCGCGAGGTGCCAGCACAGGATGGAAAAGCGCCTGGAAGAGGCCAGGAAGGATCCCGGGCACAGCAGAGCTGCGGTTTGGGGCTTTTCTGCGGGGTTTGACCTTGCTCACACACGGAGTTGTGTTCCCGGAGTTGTGTTCCCGGAGTTGTGTTCCCGGAGTTGTGTTCCCG
>NW_024580744.1:4895-9761 GCF_017639235.1 Corvus kubaryi
TCCCGGAGTTGTGTTCCCGGAGTTGTGTTCCCGGAGTTGTGTTCCCGTCCCTCCGGACTCAGCAGGGAAGGATTCCAGATTCCAGCCCGAGGGACCAGGGACAAAGGGCAGCGGGACAGGCTGGAACCACCTGGAGGACTCTGCATCCCTGCAGCTCCGATCTCTGCCCCTGGGCCAGGGACAGCACCCAGGGAGCGGCTGGAGCTGGGCCAGGGCAGGCTCAGGCTGGAGAGCAGGGAAAGGTTCTTCCCCCAGAGGGTGCCGGGCACTGCCCAGGCTCCCCAGGGAATGGGCACGGCCCCGAGGCTGCCAGAGCTCCAGGAGCGTTTGGGCAGCGCTGCCGGGGATGCCCAGGGTGGGATTTGGGGTGTCTGGGCAGGGCCTGGGGCTGGAATCCATGATCCCTCTTCAGGACATTCCACAATTCCATGATTTGCATGGATGTGGGAGGCACAGCCTGACTGGCACCCCCAGCTGGGCCCAGCCCCATCCTCCCTCCCCAGCTCTGCTGATGCAAACCCATCCTTGGAGCTGCATTCCCACAAAACTCAGCCATTCCCTGCCAGCAAATCCATCAATTCCTGCTCTCCCACAGGAGGAATCCGGGGGCCAGACCCTCCCGGGTCCTGCTGAGGGGTTGTGGGGAGTTTCTGGAGTTTTCCTGGAGGGGTCCATCCTATCCCTCTGTTTACAGCCCTCAAGTGCCCTCCATCCCAACCCACTCAGCATGGAATTCTGGAGGCTGTGCTATCCCGAAAAACCCTTCCCAGTGGGATTGTTCGTTCCCTAATGTGCAGGGATGAAGGGGAGGGAAGGGAAAAGGGGAAAGGGGAAAGGGGGAAGGGGAAGGGGAAGGGGAAGGGGAAGGGGAAGGGAAAGGGAAAGGGAAAGGGAAAGGGAAAGGGAAAGGGAAAGGGAAAGGGAAAGGGAAAGGGAAAGGAAAAGGAAAAGGAAAAGGAAAAGGAAAAGGAAAAGGAAAAGGAAAAGGAGTTGCTGCTGCTGTCCAGGCTGGGAACAAGGTGCTGATTTTGCCAACCAAACCCTGGCACCGCCCCCGAGCCAGCGCCCTCCTGGCCCAGCCTGGCAGCCCCTCGGCACAGGACGGCATCAGACGCTCCAGCCCTGCCGGTGGATTCATAAACGGGGAATTCACCAACGGGAACCATCAGCGCATCCATCAAAGGGCTCAGCCAGGGACAGCTCCAAAGCAAATGCTGGAAGCTGTAAAAGTTAAAATCCCAAACACTTCGCAGCAATTCCAGCTTTTTTTCCCCCCGCATTCCCACGGAGCTCTTGAATAAAATACAAAAAGCTGTTTCATCACAGGCAGGGTGGATTTTGAGCCTCTGTGCTTGTGCAGGGGCTCTGCTGGAGCATCACAGCCTCTGCTTGGCAAAAATCCTCAAAACTAACCCAGAGCTCCCCTGGCCTCTCCGAAACCCTGCTCTCCAGGAGGGTGGGAGGCTCCTGCTCACAAACAAGGGCCTTCCATGGGTTCCTTCTCCAGCATCCAATGGATTAAGAGGGAATTCCCCTCCCAGCAGAAGCTGCAGCGCTCCTCACCCACCCCTGGGACAGCGGCCTGTCCTCCAGCCTATTATTATTATTATTATTGAATAATAATATTTATTAGCAATTATTCCTTAGGGTTAATTGATTGAAAAGCTGCCAAGCCCTCGACGACACCTCTGCCTTCCAAGAAGTTTCAGAGTGAAGTCGAACACGAGAGAAGAGTTTTGCCAAGTGACCCTTTTTACGTTCCTCTTAAACTCTGAGGGGTTTCCCTGAGTGCCCAAGGCGGGCTCTGGGACTTCCCAGCAGCTCCGAAATCCCGAATCTCCAGTCCCCCGCGCACCCCAGGTGACAGCAGGGACACAAACCCTGCCAGGCTTCGCCCCGCCCCTGAGGAATGCGCAGCTTTCCTTGGCTTGGCTCCCGTTCTCCCAAGACGATCCAGCCTAATCCCCACGGGATCAACCACGGGCGCTCGGGATTCCTCCCTTGGAGCTGCCAGCACCTCCAGGATCCCCTAAAGGCTCCCTAAAGAGGGAGGCAAAGAAACTTCTCCTCCTCATTAGCCAGGAGTTAATTAAAAATGAAGGTAAATGAACACCTCGCTATGGTCTTCCCTCTTTTTATTCTCTCCCACCCCTCTGCTGATCCTCCTCCTTCACCCCCGGCCCAGCCCAGATCCCCCCAAATCGAGAGGATAAAGGACAGTTTAATGTTTAATATTTAACATTTTCATAATCATTCCTACGAAAGCCTCGTGGCCAGGTCCACATTCCTGACTCCGTGAGCTTCTCCCTGCGGGGAACTCCAATTATTGCAATTTCAGCTTTCCTTTTATTTCTTATTTAACTGAATTTCCCGTTGCTCCTAACCAGGAAATATTTGGGGAAACAGCGCGAAGAACTGTGATTAATCTCTCGCAGAAATGCCCAAATTTTGCATAAATTTACTCTGGGCTTGCAAAAAAATGGATTTTGTGCCAAGCAGAGAGGCCTCTCTCCTCTGTTTCCACCTGGGGAACAGAAAAGAGCACATTTTTCTGCTACAAAACCTTAAATTTGAGCCTTTAATTGAATTTAAAATTTAAACCTTTAATTGAAATGGTTGCTGGGACTTCTGAAATCAACTGAGAGGAGCCACTCCACATAAAAAAGTGCAAATCCAAGGGGCCAAAGGGGGGTCAGAGCGGGATTTCCATGGAAAAATCCATCATTTAGGGCAGGATTACCAGGGAAAAGACACGGACACCACTCCAGGATAAATTCAGCCAGGACCAGTGGGAATAAAGGAGAGCGAACAGCCCCAGAGCTTTCCAATTTAAATAAAAACATTTTACATCAATTCTCATTTTTAATCACGAAAGAAATAATTTTGAATCGATTTGAAATAAATGAATTACAAATCGTTCGAATCGATTTGAAATAAATAAATTATAAATAAACTGTCGTTTCGAAGGTCCTTAATCAGTGCCAGAGGTGCAAAGAGCCAAAATTATCCTGTGGCTCTGGCCCTCTCCTGCTCCACAGGGTTGGAGGCTCCAATATGCCAAGAGATCCCACTCCCAGTGTTGGAAATGACACAAATTTTTCAATTTTTAGCTGATTTTTAGAGGTTTTTTGTTTGTCTTTGCCCAGAGGGAAGGGAATGGAAGATTCTCCTCAAAGGATTCTGCTCCTTGGGTGAGGCCTGATGGGTTTAACGCCTCACAGAAGCTCTTCTTGCAAGCCCAGAGTGAATTTATGCAAAATTTAGGAACTTCTGGCAGAGGTTAATAACAGCTCTTTGTGCTCTTTCCCCAAATATTTCCTGGTTGGGAGCAATGGGAAATTCAGTCAAATGAAAAACAAAACAAAAGCTGAAATTATCAATAACCAGCAGGACCCCAAATATAAGAATTTGGTCATTTGGGACTGACGGGTGTGGAACCGATGAATTTCCCTGGGTTTTGCCTGGATAAATTCGGGACAAATCCCATGGATGGAATGATTTTCCCTGCACAACCCAGGCAGTGTGAGGACGAAACGATTTCTCTTTATCCTGGCCAGAATAAAGTGATGCCTCCATTCTCCAACACTTAAAAAAACGCTGCTGGAGAGGATTTTTTCTTTTTTCCCTGCAGTTTTGGTGCGAATCTATGGCTTTTCCCAGTGCAAGATGCCCCAGATGATTCCAAGTCCCCTCCCAGCCCATTCTCCAGTTGTGATTCCATCAATAATTACAGCAAAAATAATCCTACGGGAGCACCAGCACCGATCCCTCCCCTCCTCCGGGCACCTGGAGATTCCAGGCGGCTTTTCCAAGCCCCGCGCTCCTGGAAAAGTGCAAAGCTCAGGCAGGGGCTGTGTGTGCTCCAGGAATCCACCCCGAATTCCAGCTCTGGAATTCAAAGGGAAGGAATCCATCCCGAATTGCACCCAAAAAAGCTGCTCTAAAGCCACCGCACCCCTACCCCGGGGACAGGGGTGGCCTGTGACAATTCCCAGGTGAATTTGGGCTGCTCAGGGGCCCGGGAAGAGGAGCTGGAGCATCCCGAGCCACCCCACCCCCCCCCCAGGCCATAAAACAACACCCAGCACTAATGAAGCACTAATTAACCACAGCCTTACCCCGAACATTCCAACATTTCCCTCCCAGGCAGCCTGACTCAGCGCAGGGCAGGGATTTGAAGGGATCATTCCGAGGCACTCAGGAGAGGGAGGAGAAGAAATTTGAAACCCTGGGGTTGTTCGGGCATCCGAGAGCTGAAGGTGCCACGGTCACCGCAGGGAGGTCACCGCCCTGAGGCTCCTCAGGACAGGGATATTCCGGGATTTTGGGGGTTATTTCAGCGCTCAGGCCACAGGAGCCGAAAGAGGTCGGGTGAAGTGGGGGAAGGAATGAAAATACACATTTTGTCTGCCAGCAGCTGGAGCTGTGGGAGGGGGGACACAGGAGCGGTTTGGGGGATTTGGGTAAAAAGATAAAGAGGATATTTTATTTTTACAGTGAGGGTGGTCAAAGGCTGGCGCGGGATAATTCCCTGGAATTATCCAAGGAAGAGGCTGTTTGCGATGAGGGGGGTCAGAACCAGCACAGGATGCCCAGAGAAGCTGCGACCGCCCCATCGCTGGAAGAATTCAGGGCCAGGTTGGGTGAGGCTCTGAGAACCTGGTTTAGGGGTTTAGGGGAAGGTGTCCCCGCTCATGGAGGGCTTTGGATGAAATGGCCCTAAAAAGTCCCTTCCAGCTCCAACTCTGTGATTCCCTGCAAGGGACCTCCAGTGCTTGGAGTTTTGGAGGAAAAAAATGGATTCATTGTAAACACACCCTTTCCTTTTTCCTTTCCCCTTTCCTTTTTTCCTTTTTCCTTTCCCCT
>NW_024580744.1:9771-14231 GCF_017639235.1 Corvus kubaryi
TTCCCCTTTCCTTTCCCCTTTCCTTTCCCCTTTCCTTTCCCCTTTCCCTCCTTCGGGTTTTGCTGGGACATTTGAGGGGTATAAACAGAGGGACAAAACCAAACCTGACCCTAAACCCCACGAGCAGCCCCAAACCCCTCCCAGGACCCCACTGCCTCATCCTTCCTCCCCCTCCTGTCCCCCACCCGACCCTGGGGGTTGTTTTCTTCTCCTCGTGGGGTAATCGAGGCGAAGCCGAGGCTTTAAACGGAGCAGAGGAACGATAAATCCCGAGATCAGAGGGAAAGGAGGCAGGGAAAAAAGCAGGCTCCGGTTTTCTCCCTCCCCGTGTCAGGTGAGATGAGTCATTTCTGCCACGAGACATCCCAAAGGAGTCTTTTAAGGATGCAGAGAAAACGGAGCACGTGGATGAAAGGCTGGTGAGAGCAGAGGGCTGCAATTAAAAATGTTTCTGTATCACCAGCTCGGAGCTCTGCTGAAAGCACGGGGGATTTTCAGCCCTTCTCACAAATATGAAATTCTATTTCAAGGATAGAACTGAGCCCCTTCACCGGGAAAACTACCTGGGAAAGCGGAGAAAACGGTCGGATCCCCGAGCCAGATGGAGCCGCTTTGCCCCTGATCAATCATCGCCTGCTTTTATCCTTAAATGAACCCAGGGAAAAAAATTAAATAAATAAATCAATCAATCCCTGCTGGAAAGCGAGCAGGAATCTCGTGCGCTCGCATCCTTCCCCCGGCTCGGGGTTTTTGGAAGGAGCCGCGAACGTTTCCAATGGCAACCGCGAAATGTCCCATCAGAGTCAGCTGTTGATTGTTCTCCCCAGCACGGGTGTGACAGCGTGGTGATGATTGCAGGCATTAAAATCCCCTCATTTCCCTGATTTCCATCCCTGCTCCCCGCGGGACCCTGCGGTGACCATCTGGGCAGGGCCTGCAAATCTCTCTCTTTTCCTTTTTTTTTAGGCTGCTTTTTGTTTGTTTTCCAGCCAGGATGGGCTTTGGTTTCACCCCTCCTGCTCCCACTTGGAGCTCGCTTCCCTCCACCAGCCCGAGTCCGAGATGCCAAAAATAGGGAGCGAAGGCACCGCTGGAAGCAGGGGTTGGATTTGGGACACGGCGAGGGATGTTCCCAAAAATCCCGGCCTGAAGGGGCTCAGAGCAGCCCTGGATGCTGCTCCGAGCCAGGGGCTCATCCCACAAATATTCCTGGGGGGAGCCGGGGGGAATCAGGCTCTGCTGGCAGGGAACAGGGACAGGAGGAGAGGGAACGGCCTCAGGCTGGGCCAGGGCAGGCTCAGGGTGGCTATTGGGGAACAGTTCTCCAGGGAAAGGGTGCTCAGGGATTGGAATTGCCCAGGGAGGTTTGGAGTGCCCAGCCCTGGAGGTGTCCAGGGAATTCCTGGAGGTGGCACTGAGTGCTCTGGGCTGGGGACAAGGTGGGGATGGGGTACGGGGTGGGCTCGATGACCTCGGAGCTCTTTTCCCACCTCAGTGAGCCTGGGACTCCATTTATTTATATAAAAATGGACTGTTTAATACATTTATACACCGCAGATACATCATCCACTTCCTCCTACAGCATTATTATTTTTATAGTTTTATATTTTATAGTTTTATATTTTATATTATTTTATATTTTATATTTTATATTTTTATTTTATTAATTTCTATTTTATTTTATATTTTATATGTATTAGACCTTATGGATACAATGCTATGTAAGTATGCTATAAGAAATATAGTGTTATATATTACATATTATATTCTATATATTATCTATTATATTTTATATATTATATATCATATTTTATATAAGATCAAATATACTATATTACATAGCATATTTCCAAAATTTACCATATAAAAATATGCTAATATTAAAATATAGTATAATGATATGCTAAGATAATAATTTACAATATGATATGTAGTATAATTATAAAATACACTGTATAATAGAAAGATATAAATTCATATTATACAGCATAATTATAAAAGGCATAATATAAAACATGATATAAAATACGTATTTATGTTATATAGTATAATAATAAAATGTATGATCTATAATAGAAATACAAAAATTTGTGTTATATAGTAATATTTTAAAGTATAAAATATAATATATAAAATATAATATATAAAATATACTGTATTATATTATATAATATATAATATATTATATATTGTATATTATATACTGTATATTATATATTATATGTTACATATTATATATTATATATTGTATATTATATATTAATTTATATTATATAACACATTCATAAAATATAAAATATAAAATATAAAATAAAAAATATAAATATGTATTTATATTCTATAGTATAAATATATAGTATATAATACATAATGTATAATATTTAATATACAATATAAACAGATACATTTATGTCATAAATATGAAATTAGCTCTATAAAATACCCCCATCTGTCCGTGTTTCACGTCTGATCCAGTGCACAAACTCCAAACCAAAAGCCACTTTTACAATTCCCAGCTCGGGCTCCCCGCCGGATCCCCTTCCCAGGCCATGCCCATCTCCCATTTGTCCTTTCAGGCAGCCCTGCGGTGACCCTGGAGCCTCCAGGCTTCGTTAATTCCAGCCTGGATCCAGCCTGGCAGAGCTGGGGAGGATCCAAAGCCCTTCCCTTCCCCAGAATGTTCCATGGCCTCGGAGCAGTTTTGTGTTCACAGCCCCGAAATCCATCGACCCCACGGACTGAGCCCTCCTGACCCCAGGGAAAAACCTCCTCCTGCCCCAGCCTGGCGCTGGGAAAAGCAGGAAAAAACCAAATCCAAGGAGGGAAAGGCTCATTGCCATCAACAACCTCCTGCAGAAACGCTGGGATGCGGGGAGCTCGCGGAACGATGCTGGGAGCAAACGTGTGGATGGGATTTCCTTGGGAAAAAGCTGAATGTCAGCAAAGCTGAGCCTTCCTGGGCGGGTTCTGGGTTCCTTAGACCTTCAAAAGCACCAGCTGAGCCCTCTCCCGAATGCCAGGCCTTCCCAAGGTCACAGAAGACATTCCTGTAGGTTTTCCGGGGAGCAGCACTTTGACAGGGATGATAATATTTTTGCCTCTCTTGCCACCTCAAGATTCAACCAGTGGGCCTTGGAAAACCCAATCCAATTCTTTTTTTTTAAATTAAAATTAAAATTAGAATTTAAATTTCAATTTAAATTCTAATTCTAATTCTAATTTTAATTTTAATTTTAATTCTAATTTTAATCCTAATTTTAATTCTAATTTTAATTCTAACTTTAATTTTAATTCTAATTCCAATTCTAATTCTATTTCCAATTCCAATTCTAATTCTAATTTTCATTTTCTAGATTACTTTTTCTTCTGTTTGTATACTTTTTATTTTTATAGCAAACCCCACTCCCAGCGGTTGCTGAGCCCAGAAATTTCGGTATGGGCCGGCACAATTTTGCTTCCAGACACAATAAAAAAGGAGCAGCGGGGTCACAGAGCCGCTGAGCCACTCCATCCATCACCCTCGGTGACCCGCTGGAGGTGAGCTGATGATGTTTTGGGGGAATTAATTTGCTTCCAGCAAGGAGTTAATCCTTTTTTCCTTTGCCGAGGGGAGAGAGCCGCTCTTGTTTTCAGAGCACTCGGGATAATCCCCAGGCTTCCCCCGGGTTAGCGGCGGCACAAAAGCGGCAAGCGGCGCTCAGGGATGGAGCGGCCGCGGGAATTTCTGGTTTTCGAGGCTTTCAAGTGTCAGAGTGGCCACAAATCAGGGCTGGGAAGAGCCCGGATTAAGGCCGAGCCGTGGGTGGGTGAGCAGCGGTGTCTGCCTCACACAAGGGGATTAAACTCGAGATTAAGGCTCGGATTCTCCCGAAGGATTTCTGTTTCTGGATGGCTCCGGCCGGGATTTGGCGCGGGTTTGCGGGGCTGGAAAATCAGCCGTGAGCGCGGGTGATTCCGGGCGGGAGCAGGAATTACAGGGCTCAGAGGGGAAAGCCATTTTTCGGCTGCGAGTCCTGCTTAGGATACACCTTCGTTCCCTGCCTAATTAGGCCAATTAACAGGAAGATGCACTTAAAGCTGTGGGGTGGGGTGTCTGGGAAATGCTGGAGTAGCACAAAGCGAGCGCCCATTACAGCCGCCAGCCCTGCTCCGTGTGGGATCCCATCCCGGATCCCATCCCGGATCCCATCCCTGCTCCACTCCTGATCCCATCCTGCTCCGTGTGGGATCCCATCCCTGATCCCATCCCAGATCCCATCCCTGATCCCATCCTGCTCTGTGTGGGATCCCATCCCGGATCCCAGCCCGGATCCCATCCGTGATCCCATCCCCGCTCCATGTGGGATCCCATCCCTGATCCCATCCCGGATCCCATCCCTGATCCCATCCCTGCTCCATGTGGGGTCCCATCCCTGATCCCATCCCTGCTCCATGTGGGATCCCATCCCTGATCCCATCCC
>NW_024580744.1:14241-15850 GCF_017639235.1 Corvus kubaryi
CGGATCCCATCCCTGATCCCATCCTGCTCTGTGTGGGATCCCATCCCTGATCCCATCCCTGATCCCACCCCTGATCCCATCCTGCTCTGTGTGGGATCCCATCCCTGATCCCACCCCTGATCCCATCCTGCTCCGTGTGAGATCCCATCCCTGATCCCATCCCTGATCCCATCCCTGATCCCATCCCTGCTCCATGTGGGATCGCATCCCTGATCCCATCCCTGATCCCATCCCCGCTCCATGTGGGATCCCATCCCTGATCCCATTCTGCTCCGTGTGGGATCCCATCCCTGATCCCATCCCTGATCCCATCACAGATCCCATTCTGGATCCCATCCCTGCTCTCAGAGTGCCCAGCCGGGAGGTTCAGGACACGTTTCCAAGGCAAACCCTTTTCCCATCCTGGGGATCTGTTCCCAACCCAAACTGTACCACGGAGCCACGGATTTGCTTTTGGGCTGTGCCAGGCCGGGCTGTGCCCACAGGGCTCTGCTCCCCCTGGTGCTGAGGGACATCCCAAACATTCCAGGTCCCGCTGGTGTCCCCAGAGCCAGGCCTGGGCACTGTCGCCCATCCCAGGCAGTGCCGGGGCTGCTTTCCAGACCTCCGAGCCCCTTGCAGGGCCTAAAGGGGCTCCAGGAGAGCTGCAGAGGGACTGGGGACAAGGGATTCAGGGCCAGGACCCAGGGAATGGCTTCCCAGTGCCAGAGGGCAGGGCTGGGTGGGATCTGGGGAAGGAATTGTTCCCTGGCAGGGTGGGCAGGGGCTGGCATGGAATTGCCAGAGCAGCTGGGGCTGCCCCTGGATCCCTGGCAGTGCCCAAGGCCAGGCTGGACATTGGGGCTGGGAGCAGCCTGGCACAGTGGGAGGTGTCCCTGGAGTGGCACTGGGTGGCTTTGCAGTCCCTTGCACCCAAACCATTCCATGACTCCGTGATTCTACGGAAGGCGGATCCACACACCTGGGAGTGCACAGACCCGAGCGATTCCATCACCAGCTCTCCCCTGCCAAGGGTTCAGAGCAAGATCCCGAACGTGGCAACTCCTCCCTCCCTGGTTCCCTCCAGGCAGGGGTAAAATCCCTCAGGATCTCCCTGAACAGGACACGGGCAGGGATCGCATTCCAGCGGCAGGGATCGCATTCCAGCGGTGTCACTCGGAGCTGCTCGGCCCGAGATTGATCTGAAAGCTGCAAACTCAGCGTTTCCCCAGAATATCCCGACGCTGCTTCCCTTAAAGGCCCCGTTCCGTTCCCGGAGCTCTGGGAGAGTTCTGCTGTCCTTTAACAGCCCCAGCCCCAGGAAAACTTGACCCTAAATCCTCAAAACCCACGAGAGAAAACCCCAAGGAGTGGATAAATATTCAACCCTCAATCCCAAACTGCTTCACGCTAAAAATCTTGCAGCCTCCAAACCTTTTCCAGGAGTTCTGGAGCTCTCCTTTATTTTTTTTTTTCCTTTCTTTTTTTCCTTTCTTTTTCTCCTTTCTTTTTTTCCTTTCTTTTTTTCCTTCCTTTTTTTCCTTCCTTTTTTTCCTTCCTTTTTTCCTTCCTTTTTTTCCTTCCTTTTTTTCCTTCCTTTTTTTCCTTCCTTTTTTTCCTTCCTTTTTTT